>NC_079214.1:35293851-35316351 GCF_029633865.1 Lampris incognitus | reverse complement strand
TTTTTAAGGCTTTTCCGTCTTTTTCCAGAGCATGATATCACTGACAAAGTATTTCCTCTTCTCTATATTTTTGGATTCACTGCACACTCAGGAGAGCTGGTCAGACTGTGTACGTGTGTGTGTGTGTGTGTGTGTGAGAGAGAGAGAGAGAGAGAGAGAGAGAGAGAGAGAGAGAGAGAGAGAGAGAGAGAGAGAGAGAGAGAGAGAGAGAGAGAGAGAGAGAGAGAGAGAGAGAGAGAGAGAGAGAGAGAGAGCGAGCGAGCGAGGGGGAGGGAGAAAAAGAGAAACAGAGAGTGTGTGTGTAAGAGAGAGAGACCGTGTGTGTGTATGCGTGCATGTGTGTGTATGTGTGTGTGCATGTGTGTGTGTGTGCATGTGTAGGTGTGTGTGTGTGAGAGAGAGAGAGAGAGAGAGAGAGAGAGAGAGAGAGAGAGAGAGAGAGAGAGAGAGTGTGTGTGTACGTTTGCATTCATTCTCCAAGTCGACAAAACACATGTAGACTGGCTGGTCAAACTCCCATGTCCCCCTCAGCACTTCCGCAACGGGAAAGAGTTGGTCCGTTGTTCCACGGCCAGGACGGGATCCGCATTGTTCCTCCTGGATCTGAGGTTTGACAATGGGTCGGACCCCTAGAGTAGACTTTCCCAGGGAGGCTGAACAATGTGATGCCCCGATAATTGGAGCACACCCTCCAGTCCCCCTTTTTAAATATGAGAACCACCACCCCAGTCTGCCACTCCACAGGTACTGTCCCTGACCTCCACACGACACTGAAGAGGCGTGTCAACCAAGACAGCCCAACAATGTCCAGAGCCTTCAGGATCTCGGGGCGAATCTCATCCACACTCGGCGCCTTGCCACCAAGGAGCCTTTTTAACTACCGCAGAGACCTCTGCCAGGGATATGGGTGGGGCTTCCCCTAAGTCTTCAGACTCTACCTCCTCCACTGAGGACATGTTAGCTGGGTTCAAGAGCTCCTCAAAGTGTTCTTTCCACCGCTCAACAACATCCCCAGTCCAGGTCAACAGTTTGCCTCCCCGGCTGAACACAGCCTGAGTCAAGCCCTGCTTCCGCTTCCTGAGCCACCGGGTGGTTTGGGAGAACTTCCTTGAGGCCAACCAAAAGTCCTCCTCCATAGCCTCACCGAACCCCTCCCACACCCAAGTTTTTGCTTCCGCGACCACCGAAGCCTCAGCCCTTCTGGCCTGCCAGTACCTGTCTGCTGCTTCAGGAGACCCCTGGGCCAACCAAGCCCGAAAGGCCTCCTTCTTCCGCCTGATGGCTTCCCTCACCACCGATGTCCACCAGCGGGCTCCTAGATTGCCGCCTCAACAGGCACTGATGACCTTATGACCACAGCTCCCGCCTGCCGCATCTACAAGACAGGCTTTGAGCATGGCCCACTCAGACTCCATGTCCCCAGCCTCCCTCGGGATACACGAGAACTTCTTCCAGAGGTGGGAGTTGAAGACCTCATGGACAGGGGCCACTGCAAGATGTTCCCAGTTCACCCTCACTACACGTTTGGGTTTGCCAGGTCTGTCTGGCAGCCTTACCCGCCATTTGATCCAACTCACCGCCAGGTGGTGATCAGTTGACAGCTCTGCTCCTCTCTTCCCCAAGTGTCAAAAACATATGGCCGCAGATCTGATGATATGACCACAAAATCTATCATCAATCTTCGGCCTATGGTGTTCTGGTACCAAGTACACTTATGAACTACATTATGTTCAAACATGGTTTTGTTATGGCCAATCCATGACTCGCACAGAAGTCCAATAACAAGACACCGCTCAGGTTCAGATCGGGGAGGCCGTTCCTCCCAATCACACCCTCCAGGTTTCTCCATCATTGCCCACGGGAGTGCTGAAGTCCCCCTGCAGAATTAGAGTCCCGAGGTGGAGCCGGGACACCACCCAGAGACTCCAAGAAGGCTGGATACTCCAAACTTGCTTCTTGGCCTTTTGGCCAAGATCAAGTGTAGTGTATGCGTGCATTTGAAAGAAAACTGAAATGCAGAGGTTAAGAATTGCTTGAGATAGAAACAAAGAGAGTTGAGATTTTGGGGGAGAGTTTGTTTTACATACATTCTTTTAAAGAATACCTTCTAAACAGTCTGAACATACAGCATTCTAGTAATTCCAATTCAGTGCTCTCATCACTGACATCAACACTGTAGCATGCTGAACTAACAAAGTGATTTGGTTATGTAAATAATATTTCATTTAGACATTTAACCGGAGCTATGTCAAAAGAAAAACAGTATTTTCCTGAGCTTTGAGGATCAGAATCAGTTTTTTTAGACAAGCAAGTGTGCAAATACAAGAAATTTGATGTGGAGGATAACTTACAGAAAACACACAGGGCGTAATAAGGCATTTGCAAGTTGAACATTTAAGATGTGTAGACAAGCAAGTAGAAAAACCGAGGAGAATATTAGTTCTTAGCTGTACAGTGTGACCAAAAAAACATTTTCATTTGAAGTACAGCCCGATCTGCCTTAACTAGTTGGTCATCAAGCACTCATCTAATGCTGAACAATACCGAAAGGCTTCGAGACTGCTCTAAATGTTGTATATGTTGTCTATTCCAGGTGTCTACAAGACTATTTTTCTGTCTGGGATTGCGTCTTCTACGCTTTCAATCTTTAGTGTGTGTTATTTTTTTGTGAAAAGATTTCTCTCAAATAAAGGTGTAACTGATGCATTTTTAGGATGGAGGAAAATCCTTCTTGGGAGAATATTTTAGCAATGACAAACTGGCAGTCCACGGTACACACACACACACACACACACACACACACACACACACACACACACACACACACACACACACACACACACACACACACACACACACATACAGTGCATCCGGAAAGTATTCACACCCCTTCACTTTCCCCACATTTTGTTATGTTACAGCCTTATTCCAAAATGGATTAAATTCATTTTTTTCTCATCAATCTACACACAATACCCCATAATGACAAAGCGAAAAAGGTTTTGTAGAAATTTTTGCAAATTTCTTAAAAATAAAAAACTGAAATATTGCATGTACATAAGTATTCACACCCTTTACTCAGTACTTGGTTGAGGCACCCTTGGCAGCGATTACAGCCTCAAGTCTTCTTGGGTATGAAGCTACAAGCTTGGCACACCTATATTTGGGGTATTTCTCCCATTCTTCTCTGTAGATCCTCTCGAATTCTGTAAGGTTAGATGGGGAGCGTCGCTGCACAGCTATTTTCAGGTCTTTCCAGAGATGTTCAATGGGGTTCAAGTCTGGGCTCTGGCTGGGCCACTCAAGGACATTCACAGACTTGTCCCGAAGCCACTCCTTCATTGTCTTGGCTGTGTGCTTAGGGTCGTTGTTGTGTTGAAAGGTAAACCTTCGCCCCAGTCTGAGGTCCTGAGTGTTCTGGAGGAGGTTTTCATCAAGGATCTCTCTGTACTTTGCTCATCTTTCCCTCGATCCTGACTAGTCTCCCAGTTCCTGCCACTGAAGAACATCCCCACAGCATGATGCTGCCACCACCATGCTTCACTGTAGAGATGGTATTAGCAAGGTGATGAGAGGTGCCTGGTTTCCTCCAGATGTGATGTTTGGCATTCAGGCCAAAGAGTTCAATCTTGGTTTCATCAGACCAGATAATTTTGTTTCACATGGTCTGAGAGTCCTTTAGGTGCTTTCTGGCAAACTCCAAGCGGGCTGTCATGTGCTTTTTACTGAGCAGAGGCTTCTGTCTGGCCACTCTACCATAAAGGCCTGATTGGTGGAGTGCTGCAGAGATGGTTGTCCTTCTGGAAGGTTCTCCCATCTCCACAGAGGAACGCTAGAGCTCTGTCAGAGTGACCATCGGGTTCTTGGTCACCTCCCTGACCAAGGCCCTTCTCCCCCGATTGCTCAGTTTGGCTGGGTGGCCAGCTCTAGGAAGAGTCCTGGTGGATCCAAACTTCTTCCATTTACGAATGATGGAGACCACTGTGCTCTTCAGGACCTTCAAAGCTGTAGAAAATTTTTTGTACCCTTCCCCAGAGCTGTGCCTCGGTACAATTCTGTCTCGGAGGTCCACACACAATTCCTTTGACTTCATGGCTTGGTTTCTGCTCTGACATGCACTGTCAACAGTGGGACCTTATATATACAGGTGTGTGCCTTTCCAAATCATGTCCAGTCAATTGAATTTACTATGGGTGGACTCCAATCAAGATGTAGAAACATCTCAAGGATGGTCAGTGGAAACAGGATGAACCTGAGCTCAATTTTGAGTGTCATAGCAAAGGGTGTGAATACTTATGTACATGCAATATTTCAGTTTTTTATTTTTAATAAATTTGCAAAAATTTCTACAAAACCTTTTTCACTTTGTCATTATGGGATATTGTGTGTAGATTGATGAGAAAAAAAAGGAATTTAATCCATTTTGGAATAAGGCTGTAACATAACAAAATGGGGGGGGGGTGAAGGGGTGTGAATACTTTCCGGATGCACTGTATATATATATATATATATATATATATATATATATATATATACACTCACTGGCCACTTTATTAGGTACACCTTGCTAGTACCGGGTTGGACCCCCTTTTGCCTTCAGAACTGCCTTAATCCTTCGTGGCATAGATTCAACAAGGTATTGGAAACATTCCTCAGAGAGTTTGGTCCATATTGACATGATAGCATCACGCAGTTGCTGCAGATTTGTCGGCTGCACATCCATGATGCGAATCACCCGGTCCACCACATCCCAAAGGTGCTCTATTGGATTGAGATCTGGTGACTGTGGAGGCCATTTGAGTACAGTGAACTCATTGTCATGTTCAAGAAACCAGTCTGAGATGATTCGAGCTTTATGACTTGGCGCGTTATCCTGCTGGAAGTAGCCATCAGAAGACGGGGAACACTGTGGTCATAAAGGGATGGACATGGTCAGCAACAATACTCAGGTAGGCTGTGGCGTTGACACGATGCTCAATTGGTACTAAGGGGCCCAAAGTGTGCCAAGAAAATATCCCCCACACCATTACACCGTTGATACAAGGCAGGATGGATCCATGCTTTCATGTTGTTGACGCCAAATTCTGACCCTACCATCCGAATGTCACAGCAGAAATCGAGACTCATCAGACCAGGCAACGTTTTTCCAATCTTCTATTGTCCAATTTAGGTGAGCCTGTGCGAATTGTAGCCTCAGTTTCCTGTTCTTAGCTGACAGGAGTGGCACCTGGTGTGGTCTTCTGCTGCTGTAGCCCATCTGCCTCAAGGTTCGACGTGTTGTGTGTTCAGAGATGCTCTTCTGCATACCTCGGTTGTAATGAGTGGTTATTTGAGTTACTGTTGCCTTTCTATCAGCTCGAACCAGTCTGGCCATTCTCCTCTGACCTCTGGCATCAACAAGACATTTTCGCCCACAGAACTGCCGCTCACTGGATATTTTCTCTTTTTCAGACCATTCTCTGTAAACCCTAGATATTGGTGGTGCGTGAAACTCCCAGTAGATCAGCAGTTTCTGAAATACTCAGACCAGCCCGTCTGGCACCAACAACCATGCCACGTTCAAAGTCACTTAAATCACCTTTCTTCCCCATTCTGATGCTCGGTTTGAACTGCAGCAGATCGTCTTGACCATGTCTACATGCCTAAATGCATTGAGTTGCTGCCATGTGATTGGCTGATTAGAAATTTGCGTTAATGAGCAGTTGGACAGGTGTGCCTAATAAAGTGGCCGGTGAGTGTGCAATGCATTAAAACGTTTTTTCCTGTATCCGTGTTGATATTCCGCTCCTCATTAGTTGAGCACTTACAACACCATTGATGCTATATATATATATATATATATGCATTGAGCACGAAAGAAGCTTGTTCTGCCATTTAACAACTTTGAGCTATGGAAAAAAAAAAATACACACACACACACGCACACGCACACGCACACGCACACACACAGACGGTAGACAAATGAAAGGAAAAACCAACATAAAGTGTCTTAGTAAGGTGTTGGGCCACCACGAGCCTCCAGAACAGCATCAATGCTCATCGTCATAGATTCTACAAGTCTCTGAACTCTACTGGGGGGTGAACACCATCCATCCATTATCCAAGCCGCTTATTCCAATCTGGGTCGTGGGAAGCTGGAGCCTATCCCAGCAGTCATTGGGCGGCAAGCGAGGAGACACCCTGTTTAGGCCGCCAGTCCATCACAGGGCCAGCCAACACACACACACACACACACACACACACACACACACACACACACACACACACACACACACACACACATTCACACCTAGGGGCAATTTAGTACAGCTGATTCACCTGACCTACATGTCTTTGGACTGTGGGAGGAAACTGGAGCAACCGGAGGAAACCCATGCAGACATGGGGAGAGCATGCAAACTCCACACAGAGGACGACCCGGGATGACCTCCAAGGTTGGACTATCCGGGGCTCAAACCCAGGACCGTCTTGCTGTGAGGCGACCGTGCTAACCACTGTGCCGCCAGATGGAACACCATTCTTCCAAAAGATTTTCCCTCATTTGGTGTTTTGATGATGGTGGCGGAGAGTGCTGTCTAACACGTTGGTCTAAAATCTCCGATAGGTGTTTAACTGGGTTGAGATCTGGTGACTGTGAATGCCATAGCATATAATTTACAGCATTTCATACTCATCAAACTATTCAGTGACCCCTCGTGCCCTGTGGATGGGGGCATTGTCCTCCAGGAGGAGACCACTCCCATCAGGATAGAAATGTCTCATCATAGGATAAAGGTGAACACTCAGAATAACTTTGTATTGATTTGCAGTGACCCTTACCTCTAAGGGGACAAGTGGACCAAAACCATGCCAGAAAAATGCCCCCCAGAACATAACAGAACCCCCAGACCCCCTCACTGTAGGGGTCAAGTATTCAAGGGTTTTCCTTTAATTTACCACCCATCAATATAAAAAGCAGTCTGTATGATAGCGTGTAAAATGCTGGTTGTTGTGTCACTTCCAGCTCACACGACTCCTTTGGAAAATAAAAATGCATGTATGATTCCTACATTAAGTTGCTACTTTAGGATTTAAGACACAATTATTGCCTCTTAGTTTAAGTAAGAGGTGTGCACCCAGGGTCTTTGGTTGGGCATAAATTCACTGAAAGAAAGAAATGAACAGAGATACAAATATTGAACAAACTGATGACGCAGTCAGCCAACGGTTTATTTGGCATAAGTTGAGAGTCAGCTGTCCAGCAAATTATATATATTTTCATAAGGTGACAAATAGTCAATAAAACAGCTATATGGGGCGTCTGGGTGGCGTGGTGTCTATTCCGTTGCCTACCAACACGGGGATCGCCGGTTCAAATCCCCGTGTTACCTCCGGCTTGGTCAGGTGTCCCTACAGACACAATTGGCTGTGTCTGGAGGCGGGAAACCAGATGTGCGGTTGTGTCCTGGTCGTTGTACTAGCGCCTCCTCTAGTTGGTTGGGGTGCCGTGTTCGGGTGGGAAGGGGAACTGGGGGGAATGGCATGGTCCTCCCATGTGCTACGTCCCCCTGGCGAAACTCCTCACTGTCAGGCGAAAAGAAGCGGCTGGCAACTCCACATGTTTCGGAGGAGACATGTGGTAGTCTGCAGCCCTCCCCGGATCGGCAGAGGGGGTGGAGCAGCGACCGGGACAGCTCAGAAGAGTGGGGTAATTGGCTGGGTACAACTGGGAGAAAAAGGGGGGAAAATAAAAATAAAGAAATAAAATAAAACGGTTGTATTCTGTCAAGACATTTTCAAAAAGAATTAGAAGCACTTTTAAGTCATCTGACATGAGTTGGCTATATAAATGCAATCCATCCATTCATCCATCTTGGTGAATGTACAGTCAACTGAAATACCACCAGAGACAGGTTGGCGACTGCAAGATGGAGCAATTCACCAATGTAAGAGTTATCCAGCTAGTGTCAGAGGACCTAAAAGTACCTTTATTTCCTTTTTGTATGTTTCTAGCTGGTGTACTGATACATGGCTTTCAAGTGTACGTAAATCTTGTTTGTTTTACTACGTCTGGTAGTGCTGAAATACTCTTGGAGGACACAACAATTCTAAAAATGGGGAAAGTTATTTTTCTGGCACAATTTCAAAGAACAGCATTTACCTTCAAAAGTCTGTCGTTACCATACTGACTTACATCAACCAAGATAAATAAAAAGAATTCAATATCTCGCGAAAGTCAAATAACACGGGTTTAATCTTGAATCAGGGATCATATCCAAAACCTCCACCCCCCACCCAACCACCCAAACCATACCCCGCCCCAACAATGCTCATCAGCTCACTCACAAATGCAGAGACATACATACATACATACATACGTATGTGCACAGTGCCCCTTACCCTATAACCAGAGTTGGTAGTAATCCATTACAAAGACCAACTATTGTTTGGTTTTTTTTTCGTTTTAACATGTTCTCATGTGAGAGGCATTGCCTAGAATTTTATGCATGAAATCTGCTATATTAACCAAGTTTGACTGATTGATCTGCTACCTGAGAAGGCCAAAGAAAAACAATATTCTGTTACTTTCCAAATTTATTTGGCCCAGAGCCCTGATAAAGCAGCTCTTTAAGCCAATGCAGATGCACCCATGTTCATTAGGAAACAGGAGACAGCACTGCTTAACCTCCAGGCAGGTTGGCTTGCAGGAGGAATGCTGGTAATTGCAGTGGCCAAAATGTAATCCACACAAGCAACCTTTTGGAGTGGAACATTACAAGAACGGCTTAGATTCCTTAAAATGAAAAGTTATTCAGAAACTGTGCCCAGCAACACCCCCCACCATCCCTGGCTGCTCCCTCCCAGCTCCCAGTAATGGCTGGGTTGAATGTGGAGTCCACCTACACTTGTTCTTCTGACTCATCTATCCTTTTGCTGCTGGAGAGCTACACTAAGAGGTGCAGAGGGGCCACAGCTGCAGTGTACGTGCGATTGTGTGTGCATACCAGTGTGTCTGCATGTATGTGCACGTGTGTATGTGCACACTTTGCAAATACATGTGTGAAGACCGCATAGTTTTGTTTGTGTGTGTGTGTGTGTGTGTGTGTGTGTGTGTGTGTGTGTGTGTGTGTGTGTGTGTGTGTGTGTGTGTGTGTGTGTGTTCATATTGCTTTGGCTTTAACATACAGACAGGTGCTGGGCTTGTCTGCAGTCAGCCCAGGCGGAAAATACACACAAAAGACGAGGAGACAACAGATGTGTCATGCCTCTGATACCCTAGAAACTGCCAAGGCTTTAATGTAACAGCACTGTTACCCTGTCTGGAACTGTGACAGAGGAGGGGGCAGGTAGACATTTTGAACATGAAGCCCCCCCCCCCATAAATCTTCTACAAAATCTAAAATGGCCAATGGCAGTTCAGAAGGCCTCAAGCAGTTCTGACATCGAGGGTGCTGATTAGCGGCTGAGATTTCACTAGCTGTGCTGTGCTGAGCCACCCTCTGTCCTCTGTAGCTCTCCTCCCTGCGGTTTGTTGCTCCGCCCAACCCCACTGAGGAGCAGGTGGCAGCCTGTGGGGGTAAGCATGGGGTGAGGCGGGGAATGCTGCTGTCACCATTAGTGCAGCACACTGACAGAAAAAAAATGCTGGCACTCCCATGCTCCCTGCTTGTCTGCCATCTATGTTAGCCCTGCCTTGCCCAAGCAAATGGCATCTGGGCTCAGATGATTGGCAGGAATCTGATCCATGAGGTAGTTTGTGCTGCTGTTTTTCAAGAACATTGAACAGATCCAAGATCCTTTCAGGAAAACTTTTGCTTATTTCTATATCCATAGAAATAAAGATTGAAATGGGCAGACCACAGATTTCTGATATACAGAAGACCAAACTCACAGATTTGTATTACTTTCTTTACATTTTGTGTTCGGCCTATAAATGAGTGTCACAGCTAGCAACGCATCAAGTCAAATATCTACTTTGTGTTAAGTTACTTGGCAAACAAAACATATTCTGAGCCGGAACCTTTACAAATGTACATAGGTCCAAGCCCAGTTAAATCATCCCAGCCGTCATGATTCATGCTACCATTTCTTCTCTGACCTCACATTGTAGGTTCCTTCCTCACATGCTAATGGTGGTGCAGAGTTGTCACTGACGCTGAGTGAAGCTTAAAATTACCAGCATGACCACAGTGTCAGGGATATTGTGTTTGAAATACAGTCCTGGCCATTTCACATAGAAACACTAGCCAGCAGGCATTGGAGGCAAGGCAGATCAAAAGACTGTCTATTTGTTGTACGTGTTGGTGTGTGTGTGTGAACCCCGTGACATGCACATAACTGCATGAGGGCATTGGCCTGTGTCTGTCCAAGTGTGTTTTAAAATCTATATCGTGGCCTGTATGTTCTACCCAGACAAATGACTTTTGTTGGCAGTATTTTGATCATCGAGAGCAGGTACTAACTAGCAAGGCGTCAGCCAGCACCGCTCATCCCATTGGCATGGGGCCGCTAGCTGATCCTCTCCTTGCGCCTGTTTCCGCAGAGCGCTCCCATGCTGTCTTCATTCGGATACAGAGGGATGGCATGAGGAATAATGGCCCAAGGTTAAATGAGGCGGAAAGCAAGCATTTCGCCGGTCAAGACCCACAAGCTGTTAAACAGCTTTTGACAGAGTTGCAGACAGAAATTAGTCTAAATAAAGCAAATAACAATGACCTCAATTTTTCAGTGCTTTAAGTTGTTCAGTTTTCTGCTGACAAAATGAGGCTGTTGCTTGTCAGTTATGAAGTGATGTGAAAACAGAAATCAAACAACCCCTTACGGTTATGGGAGCTGATCCCCTAACTTGCCCTTGTAACCTCCAAACTGGAGCTGGAATGGGTTACAGAGGTGGGAGCTGATGTTGTGTACATCAAGGCCTGTCTACCGGCAGTTTATTACCACATACTTAATCACATGTGCAGTTAAAATCCTTCTACATATCATGGAGTTAGAAAAAAATTGAAATTAATAGTCTATAGAACTGGATATGGCACATTGCAATGTTCTTTAAGTTTTACAGTACCATATTTCACACAATGATAATTTAGCATATGTAGAAGTGTACCTTTCATAACCTTGTGAGCCAAACCTATCTTCTGAATCAACTGACATTATCTTGGTTTTCTTTTTCTTCTTTCTTTTCTAGCCTTCCTCTATGTCAAGAGATTGAAATTCAAAATTATTGCATTTGAAAAAAGAAGATCTGTCCAAAAACAGACAGTCCCATCAAAGATTTGGAAAACGATCCAAGGTTGATCCTTGGCTGAGATATGCAAGTCAGCTGAATTGTAAACAGCAGTTGTGGCATTGGTAAATGGTAGAGCTGGTTGTGTTGTGGGAGCCATGTTGTAAAATGTGTCACTTGACAAAGGGACAGAGCACAATGTCCATGGACAAATGGCTGTTACCATGGATATCAATCCACAATATGAGATGTATGAATTTGTCTGTGCTGTTATTGTTGTTCTCTTAATTCTGCTGCATCCCATCTCAGCTATGTTTCCCCTTTGGATCAGTCTCCAAAGCTGTGTTTGGGATTGTCCTCTTTATTGGCCCAATCTCCAGAGAAAGATCAATGTGAATGACTGCAGGGATTGGTCTGGCTCAGGAGGCTATACATTTCAGCCATCTGTAGCAATCAGGGGGCAGGTAGGGGGTCCAATTATGGTGCAATTTGTGTAGCCTCTGGAATACTTTGCCATCCCAAAATACCTTCCAATGAATGAGCAGTTATGGTGTTGACTGGCTGCAGGGAGACTGATGTTAGCCGCCATTAGTTGCTGAGAATACACATGCATGAGTGTTTGCATGTGTGTGTGTGAGGGGTGTATGTGTGGTATGTGTGCATGTGTGTATGCAAGAGAAAGAGAAGAGCGAAAGAGCAGGGGAGGCAGAGAGTTTCTTATATAAAGTTTTTTACGATACCCTAGCCATTCATGTGAAAAAGGTGTCTCTTGTCATCAGGTTACATACAAAACCATGTTTTGCCCAATTATAATACTGGACTGGCCAAAAGTCTCCAAGAATCGAGATTTGAAAAAAAAAAGTATTTTGTCCACCTGTGTAAAACAAGGCTGTCTGTGCGATGATGGAATGTTTCTTTCTTACAGCTGTGAGGCAGTCTTTGTCTCCCCGACCTCTCCATCTCGGCCCTGACACAGTCCAGCTACCTTTACTGCCCCTACACTGGCAGACGCCTATACTAATGAGCTCTTAAAACTAAACTATCTGACTGCTCTCTCTCTGTCCCTCCCATTCTCTCGCTCTCTCTCTCCACTTTCCGCACTGAACTCTCTCTGCTTTAATCAGCACAGTAACAGATTAGCTTCACATGCTGCAGTCCTCTGAACATTTTACATGGCTAATGGGTTACTATGGAGAGGGAACACAGTGTATTTACATTCAGAGCTGTAACCCTTAATTGCTTCCACTCTCCTGATGCAGTAAGTTCTCAGCTAATGATTTCCTTTTGACTGGTTCAGACAGACTAACAGAGTGCAAATGATTTTATATTATTTATTTTTATTCATTAATTTTTTGTGGAAATTGAATTTTACATGTCAATTTCCGAGTTTTTTTGGACAAACCCGCTTGACGTTGATTTTGTTTTTATATTTTGGGGACTCCAAACAGTTATCATATAACAGTTTAGTTTCATCTTTCCAGTTTCAAGTTTGTTATGTGCAACAGTAACCTACTGTGCAATGGCATGGTCTTTTCCGCAGTGGTTCCCAACAACAATTTAACAAAGGTTTATTTTTTTTAATTAAAAAATTAAATTTTAATTTTTTTAACGCAGTTAAAACATGTTAAAAATGCAAAATATAAGATGGATAGATAAAGGAATATCCTTTCACTGTTAAAATCAGACAATGCACATGCTAATTTTGGGGGGGGGGTTGTTTTTTTTTTTTGGAGAGAATTGAATATACTTAAAAGCATATGCCAAGTTCAGGAAAAGTTCAGTTTCAGTGTAAGCCAGCAAATTGTCCAAGGAAGCCTTTAGAGTCACTGATGCTGTTCTTTATAGGTATATCAAATCACAAAGTCTTAAGTAAATTCACACAAGTATAAATCTGAGCACTTCACTGAACCGGGGTACTGTTCTAACACGGCTTTCCCAGAGGAAAAGAAAACTGAAAATGAGCTCTTGTCTTTAGTCCACGTGTTTCCTGTAGTCGCAAGTGAGTTGTGTTTAACACCAATGTGAGATTTAGACAACACATCAGGGTCCCAATAAATTACCTTTTCCTTGTCTCACTCAGATCAAATGCAAGCTGTCACTGTGTCTTTAATGAAGCATCATTCCAGTGTTTTTTTATTTGTCTCAAAGCACTCAATTCAAGAAAACACTGAGATCTAAAAATAACCTTCATAGTTTTACAGTATCACAATATCACGCATTTCTTACACTTGTCTTGCTCTTCTAAAATTGTCCTTTTACTTTGTTTCTTTGACAATTTGTCAGCTAATTTGTCTTAAATTCATACACTAGTACTATAGATTAAGAATACTATTATCTATATACTACATGCCACTGTGTTTCTGTGTGGCTGCTGTGTGTATGAGAGCTATAATCTTTATCTGTAGGCTCTGTAACACGGATGACGCCATTGCATGGGACAGTACTGTTTTGTGGTGAGGTTTGGGGAAGTTGCTTCACATGCTTCTGCATGCAGCTATCCCAGCACCCACTTTTCTTTCTTGCATTGTTTCGTTATCCCTAAGTGTAGCCATTACACACAGTCACTGAGTGTATTTCTAAATTTGTTACTGCATCATAAATGGTAAATGGGCTGCATTTATAGTGCTTTTCCAGTCTACCGGCCACTCAAAGTGCTTTCCACTGTATGCCTCACATTCACCCATTCACACACATTCATACACAGATGGCTACCATGCAAGGTGCCAACCTGCTCATTAGGAGCAGTTAAGGGTTCAGTGTCTTGCTCAAGGATACTTCGACACGCTCTCCGCAGGAGCCGGGGATCGAATCAGTGACCTCCCGATTACTAGACGACACACTCTACCTCCTGAGCCATGCTGCCCCTATCGGATGCCTTGCTCACTAGACACCTAATGTACCTAACATCTGTCCTAAAAGAGGGATCCCTTCTCTGATGCTCTTCCTGAGGTTTCTCACCTTTCTTTACTTGAAAAGGCCTTTCTGGGGAGGACTTCCTCATCTGAACTGAGGGTCCAAGGATGGAGGTTGTCGTCAACTTCTGTGTGCTGTATCTACCTGTTTCTCTCCCCCTTGAAGGTCGAGTCTTCTGTAACTGTGATGTAAGGCTGTACAAATAAACGTGACTTGTCATTAATTTTGCTTTCTCTTTCCTTGGGGGAAGGTGGGGGGTGGTTTGAGAGACACAGATCAAAATTCAGTGATCCAAAAATGATAACTTGCATTTTCCTAAGATGAGGAAGATGATTTTCAGCAGGATCATTTCCCTCTATTACGACCAATGGAAAACAGTAGTATACTTGTGTACACTGCATAGTTCGTACTAACAAATCCCATTCCTCATATGTGCAATCTTATTTAGTAAACAATAAAAAGGGTACTTCAAGTTGAGCTAGAAGTTTTGGAGGCTTTCTGTCATGTTCACCTCCATGCCATTAGATAGTTTATCTAGTCAAATATGTTCTGCTTTGCTGACATGATCTCATCTGATAGTTCTGCAGCAAACTGATGTACATAGGAACCACAAAGAAGAGGGGGTTTAGTGCAGGTGGAACATTATAATCAGCTTTGAGGGAAAATGACACCTAGGGGTTATTGTTTATTGCATTCCACCAACTTGCATTCAATGAATGTTTTACCTTCTGTTAAAAGGCTTTGGTGTCTTAAACAACAAGGGTATGCCAAATCTGACTGTTATATAAACCCTGTTTTTTTTTTCGTTTTTTTTTATCCAAGTTTTTCTTTGCAAATCCTAATTCAGGGATGTGTTTCAGCTGTTTGACTAGCAGTAACAAACTCCCTGTTCAGCCTTGGTCTGGTTGTGGCTTCACAGCAGACCTTTTAACCCCTTGTGGTCCAGAGCAAAGCCTGAGGTCCTCTGTCACAGATCTATTTGTTCCAAGTACACCAGCTTGCAAATGAAAGGTGCCGGTGCCTGAGCGCAACCCGGCCAAATCACTGTCATCAAATAAATTACTAATCAAACCATACATTTAAAATGACAGTCTTGGGTGTCCCAGTAGCGTAGCAGTCTACTCCATTGCCTACCAACACGGGGGATCTCTGGTTTGAATCTCCATGGTACCTCCGGCTTGGTCGGGCGTCCCTACAGACACAATTGGCTGTGTCTGTGGGTGGGAAGCCGGATGTGAGTATGTGTCCTGGTGGCTGCATTAGCACCTCCTCTGGTTGATCGGGGTGCCTGTTCAGGGGGGGAGGGGGAACTGGAGGGAATAGCGTGATCCTCCCATGTGCTAATGAGGGGGGTAGACAGCTTTGGTGTCTACCCCCTGGTGAGACTGCTCACTGTCAGGTGAAAAGGGAGGCATGTGGTAGTCTGCAGCCCTCCCCGGATCAGCAGAGGGGGTGGAGCAGCGACCGGGAAGGCTCGGAAGAGTGGGGTAATTGGCTGGATACAATTGGGGAGAACAAACAAACAAACAAACAAACAAATAAATAAATAAATTGCAGCCCTTGAATAATGGCTTTAATTTCATTTATATCTTTTTCTGAATTTTGCCTTTTTATGAAGTTGGTAATATATTATATTATTATTATTATTATTTCTTTTGTGATTCCTGTTTTACATCCTGTAGAGCTGGGTCCAAACTATGGACCTGAGGAACTACTATATTATTATTACTATTACTATTATTATTACACTAGCATCAGTAGAAATGGCAGTAGTAACTGTCCCTGTCAATGGTAATGGAGTCACATTCTCAAACCTCTCTCTCTGTCAGTGTCTCTGTTACAATCTCTCTTTGGTTACTCAGCCTATATGACAAAGCTGTCTACTCCCCAGACCCCCCCCCCCACACACACACAACAACTAAACACTTGATTGAACCTTGCAAACATTGACATTGACAGTGACACTGACATGCACACACAGAAAAATACACACAAGCATAGACTTGAACATAGCCATACACATAAATATATACATACACATAGATACAGCTACACACGCTGCCACACGTGTGCACACATTACTAGGACACGTAACTGGGACACTGGTCTTGCACAGATGTGTGATGACACTGCTGTTTCCCTCTGAGAGATGACATCACTGTCACAAAGGAGGCCTAAACATGTTTGTGTGTGTGTGTGTGTGTGTGTGTGTGTGTGTGTGTGAGAGAGAGAGAGAGAGAGAGAGAGAGAGAGAGAGAGAGAGAGAGAGAGAGAGAGAGAGAGAGAGAGAGAGAGGAGAGAGAGAGAGAGAGAGAGAGAGAGAGAGAGAAGAGAGAGAGAGAGAGAGAGAGAGAGGAGAGAGAGAGAGAGAGAGAGAGAGAGAGAGAGAGAGAGAGAGAGAGAGAGAGGAGAGAGAGAGAGAGAGAGAGAGAGAGAGATTATTTATATTCATAGTCACTACCTGGGTCTTGCTACCACATGTTCCTATTGTCCTTCAGTCCTCTGCAGCACAACAACAATCTGGCAAAGCATAAATCAATAGCTGTGTGTTTGTGAGAAAGAGAAATAGCGAGCATATGTGTGTGTGTGCATGATCTGATTTTACTTATTCTGACCAACACATCACTCTTCAACTAAACAGCCTACCTTGACCAACCTGGATGAAAGCATTGCAGAAAACCTGCACACCATCTGTATCTATTCCATCTCTATTTCTGATAAGGGAAATTGGTGGAGATGGAGTGGGACAGTTTTGGAGCAGCCAAGTAGACTTGTGGGGTCGTCCTTGTGTGGTAGGACATTGTTTTGTCAAACAGTGGAACAACCCCCTTGCCACTTTACAGTGTGTTAAACTGGGGAACAGTCAGAGTCTGGTAGATGTAAGAGCCCAGTTTGGCCGCCATGGCTTTATCACGAATGAAGGATGAGCTGGCAAGGCCCGCATAGGGAGAAACTGGCCCAGTTGTGGCTAACTGCAATGGAGAGATAGCGTACTTCCCTCCCTCTCGATGTCTCTCCTCTACATCTGTCTCTGTGTCAATCTGCAGTGCCGTATTGTTTCATTCTCTCATGTTCTTTTTTAAATTTTCAATTTCACCTAGTATTTTGTTTTTTTGTCTTTGTGTATCACTCGTTCACCCTTTCTCTTTCTTTACCCTCAATCCCCAAACCCCTTGATCGCCCTCCTTTGTGCCATCTCTCTCTCTCTCCTGCCCGGGAGAACAAAGTGTGATCAGTGAGGGATGAGGTGTGGGCCTCTGTGTCGGAGACTCATTACAGACTCACCCAAAGTTAATGGAGCAAGAGAACGGACACATACACCAGCACACACGCACGTGCACACACACACACACACACACCTGTCCACTAAACACCATACCCACTCCAGCAGCTTATTTCCCCTCAATGGAGCACATTTCCGACGTCCTCCAGCATCTCTCCTGGTGTCTGCTGAGGCCAGGGATTTGGACCAGTGAGACTCACATATGGTTTTGAGTCAAGTAACTGGTGTAAGTCACCGTTAATGTAATGGCTTCACTTCTAGCCTGAGTGCTGTTGGCCATAAAATGTGGCATGTTGGGAAGGAGGCAACAAAGACTGATTTACACCAAGAGCCAGTAGCTGGTCACGGTGTCAAAGTTCCAGCCCTTTAATGAGGACTTGTCTGTGTGCTTAAGTATACCTTTGTGTTTCTTGCTGTGTGTGTGTGTGTGTGTGTGTGTGTGTGTGTGTGTGTGTGTGTGTGTGTGTGTGTGTGTGTGTGTGTGTGTGTGTGTGTGTGTGGTTAATAGTGTGTGTTGAGTTGTACCAATATACAAAGAACCAGCCACAAATCTTAAACTAACAGCCTGAATAAGCAATGATGGAATAATGATTATAATAATCTTATATTCAGAGCATACAACACAAAAAGTAAGACAAAAATATACAGGTGCTGTTTTGATGCATGCTCAATAATCCAGGTAAGAAAATCAAAGACGGTTGAATCAGTTCATCTGGATACAACATTTAATATCCAGGTTCTAAATCAAATCATGCAGGGTAACTTTTTTAAAAGTAGTTTAAAAGACACAGGAGGAGGTGGCTAGGGTATGCCTGTTACAAACTCAGGAAGGACCCAAACGCAGGACTCACAGACAGGATGATACGGTAACACTTGGTTTAATGAACAAAGGCAGACAGGGATCACAACACCAGGAAATCAGTATGATATGCGACCAAACAGGAGCAGACAGGCGGATAAACAGGTTCAGATAGAGTTCAGGTTACCAGGGAGCCGGTCCAGAACAGGCGACAGTTCAGGCAGCAGAGTCAAACATGGGCAGGTCAGGCAAAAGTTCACAAGGAAACCGCTGGACAATGTGGCAGAGATGCAGGGGAACCAGGGCGGAGAAATGCTGGGGAGCTAATAAGGGAATGGGGGACAGGTGGGGAAAACTCAGGGTTGATTAGGGGGCTGGAACTGAAATGACAAGACAGGTGAGTACTTCAAAATCAAACAGGAAGGCAAGGAGATAATGAAACAGGTAAGATGAGTTGAACTGAACTGGGATACAGTCACAGCTGTAACAATGCCCTCAGAATCAGTTTATCACTGAAAAAACTATTCAAAACTGCAGTGAATGTTCAAATCTACATAGACTGTGCAGAGACCAAAGTTTGAGTGTCTCATATATCTGTATATGCATCCAAGGTATCGTAGTGGTCTATTCCGTTGCCTACCAATACGGGGATCACCAGTTTCAATCCCCATGTTACCTCTGGCTTGGTCGGACGTCCCTACAGACACAATTGGCCATGTTTGCGGATGCCGAATGTGGGTATGTATACTGGTCGCTGCACTAGTGCATCCTCTGGTTGGTTGGGGCACCTGTTCAGGGGGGGAGGGGGGAACTGGGGGGGAATAGCATGATCCTCCCCACATGCTACATCCCCCTGGTGAAACTCCTCACTGTCAGGTGAAAAGAAGCAGCTGGTGACTCCACATGTATCGGAGGAGGTATGTGGTAGTCTGCAGCCCTCCCTGGATGGGCAGAGGGGGATGGGCAGAGGGGATGGAGCAGCGACCGGGACGGCTCAGAAGAGTAGGGGTAATTGGCTGGATACAATTGGGGAGAAAAAGGGGAAAAAAATCCCCCCCCAAAAATAGCTCAAAGATACAAATTTGTGCTCATCCTTGATGGCTAACCTTGAGACAAAGGGAAAACAGATGAGCTATGTCGCCTCATCTCGGTTCAAACTAACTGTTATCTGGATAAACTGCTGTCCAAGACAGGTGTTTAGGAAGACACAAAATGTTGAAACAAAGACTTATGGTTTCATTTTGGAAAGTTCTAAAAAGCAAAAGACAAATTTTGGATGGTCCCCTGATCTGTAGAGAAAGCGAATGCACAACTGTCTAACATGTTTTTCCAGTCTTAGATTTAAGTCAAAGATGATTCCAATATTCCTACATTTTGCAGATACATTGGTGGAAAGTAGGCCGAAATGATGTTGGATTCGAGAACTAGCAGTAGCAGGCCCAATAACAATAAACTCGGACTCATCCATACTCAGTTTTAAGAAATTTAAAGACATCCAGCTCTGAATGTCTACAAAACAGCCAAGTTAGAAGGTCAGCCAGCTGCTTCACATCAACAAGGACTTCAACTAGGCAAGCTGCCCTGTCTGTGACTTTGGCCATGTTGGTTTCATATGGTGTGTGTGTGTGTGTGGCGTGCGCGCGCACGCACGCACGCACGCACGCACGCACGCACGCACGCACGCACGCACGCACGCACGCACGCACGCACGCACGCACGCACGCACAAACACAGGAAGCCTGTTTTTTGTATATGTGCCTGTGTCTGTGAATGTGTAATTGTCTTTGAGTATTTGTGAGCATGTGTGTACGTATGTAAAAGGCTGTGTGTATGCGTGAATACGTGTATTTTATTTGTATATATGTGAACGTGTGTGTGTGTTTGTGTGTATATGCAACAATGGCTGACTGCTGTTTTAAAAACAAAGCATGTAGTTATCGCAATCAGAATCATGTTTATTGGCCATGTAGGTTTGCACCTACATGGAATTGGACTCTGGTTTCATGGCTCTCTGTGTACTTAACATAGAATAATAACACCACAGCACAACAATCTTCAGATATATACACAAGGATTGATTTATACAGGTGAAATAAGAGGTGATAAAGTGCAGTGGTGCAGAGAATATATCAGGGATGCTGAAATAGATGTTAGCAGGTTACTTACACACATGCCTGAGGTAGATGGACATAACAGAGTGTACCAGTATACTACATACAATGTACAGAACAGTATGTACAAAATGGTTGGATTTATTGACAGTGTGAAGTGTTCATTTGAATGACAGCCTGCGAAAAGAAACTGTTTTTATATCTGGTTGTTTTGGGGTACAGCGCTCTGTAGCACCTGCTCCAAATCCAATCATATGAACAGAACAACAAGAAAAACAACTGCCACCCAATGACTGCTGGGATACGCCCCAGCATCCCCGCAACCCTGAGAGCAGGATAAGCAGTTCAGATAGTGGATGGATGGATTTTTGAAATGAAAATTAACATGCAGGAGGTTTACTACTCATACTACTCATGGCAATAAGGAATTCTTTGCATCCCAATAAACAAGCAAGAGGACTTCAAAACAACTATAAAAAACAAACTGGGGTGATCTACTCCTTGAAAATGATTCACAAGTAACTAGCCAAAACTTTACAGAAAAATTACAATCTATAATCAATGAATTTTCGATTAGGATAAAACACAAAAATAAGAAACAGACTCTCCCCTGGGTGAACAATAATGTCCAAAAACTAATGAAAGAGTGAGACAAGGCCTTAAAGATAGCCACAAAATCAAAATGTCCCATGATAGACATACATGCGCAATGCTAAGAAACAAGGTAACAAGAAAATTGAGAAAAGCAAAGGCAGACTTCTTCATCACAATCACTGAAAACTCTCACAGTAACTCAAAAGCTATATGGAGCCAGATTAAAAAAATAACCAGTCAAAACAACATCATAACAAAGCCAATTGAATTGACAGTCAATGACACAATCCTACAGAGCCCAGTTAATGTGGCACAAGCCCTCATCAATATTTTGTTGAGTCAGTGAAGTTTCACAGTTCAACAAAGCAATGCATGGACTATCAGTACTAGTTAGCCAGCACTAGCATTAAGACCAGTGTCTGAGACAGAGGTTGCAAAAGTAATCACATCGCTCACGTCTTCAAGGCTAAGGATATCTATGGTATGGACACACTCATGCTGAAAGAGATCAACTCCTCAATAGCTAACCCACTAACGCAGATCATTAATACCTCATTGGGTCAAGCGATGTTTCCCAACTCATGGAAGTCTATGGTTGTAACCCCTACACTCAAAGGCCTGTGGAGGCATGGAGATGTTTAGGAGAGATGGCAGTGGGGTTTTTAACTAGATTGTTTAACACAATCTTGGAAAGCGAGAGGATACGTCTGACCACTAACTACGGGCCCATCAGTATTTCACCCATAGTATCAAAGGTATTCAAAAACCTAGTTGCTGAACAAATCATTGACCATCTCAACAATAGCTCCTTCCCACTGCACCAATGCAATTTGGATTCAGGGCTAATCATTCAACAGAAAGGCTATATGCTATTTCATAGAAAAAGTTAAGGCATCAATGGACAAAGGTGAGGCAGTAGGGGCTGTGTTCCTTGATCTACAGAAAGCATTCGATACTGTTAATCATAACATCCTACTGCATAAACTACTCAGTTTCAATCTTCCCACATAATTTGCCAACCTTATCAGATCCTACCACTCATCTTGCTCCCAGGTTGTCAAATCGATAATCTATACATCTATTCTCTAGCGCTATCAACTGGTGTCCCACATGGCTCTATACTGGGTCCAATCCTATTCAGTATGTACATTAATGATCTACCTTCTGTGGGTGGAAAATGTGACATCTTAATGTATGCCGATGATACAGTTATTATTTTTCTCATGGTAAAACTACAGAAGAGGTAGCAATCAAGATAACAGATGTTATGTTGAAGGTCACATCCTGGCTTAACCAATTTTGTCTGCAATTAAATGTGTTGAAAACATTTTGTATTTTTCTCAAAAAGTAACAGCATAAATGTAGAGCAAGATATTCTCATCCAGGTAGAGAGACTACAAGTTGTCTCAGAATACAAATACTGAGGAGTACACACAGATTCACTTTGGCTCAAAACCCACATAAAAAGGGTCTGCAATAAGGTAAAGTTTAGTTTGGCAAATTTCAGGTTTACAAGAGACTTCCTGTCAACTGAGGCAGCAAAGATATACTTCCACTCAATGGTTGTTTCCTACATCACCTATTGTCTGATAAG
>NC_079214.1:35123851-35291351 GCF_029633865.1 Lampris incognitus | reverse complement strand
TATGGTGGTGAATAAGTGTGACTTTTCATGGAAAACACAAAATTGTTTGGGTGATCCCAAACTTTTGAACGGTAGTATATATATATATATATATATATATATATATATATATATATATATATATAATGTTCTATATTATCTTTATGGCGACAGGCATGGGCGCCATGAATACTGCGATGGCATTGAGCGCTTTACCTGTGCCCCCGTCTATAGGGTTAGTGGTTGTGTCAGGAAGGGCATCCAACGTTAAATTTTGCCAACTCATTATGCGGATTGACAAGACTGCCATTGGTACTGTGTCCTCACAGGGTCAAATCTGCTGTTGTGACCCCTGGGAAATGGGGAACAAGCCGACAGAAGAAGAGATTTTCTATATTATCTTTATTATCTTTTTCTATATTATCTTTTCCTACATTATTTGTATATTCTGTATATATTTTCTTGTTTGTTTGCACTTGTTTTTCTTGTGTTGTATATTAACTATGTTGTATGGGGGTTTTTCGTACTATTTTATTATTCTAGGATGCATAACAACATTAGACGAGGACTGCTGATGGAAACTAGCCTCTTAGCTAACTTGGGTACATTTACATTTGTTTCGATGTTGATTAATGTACATTGTCCCTTCCCAAATAAACATTAAAAAAGAAAGAAAGAAAGAAAGAAAGAAAGAATGTCTATCAGTTGAACCCCCAATTGTGATCAGGTTTTTGCTTTGCTGCTTGGTCTTCTAAAATTAAATGGTCACTTATGGAAAAAGTCTGAAAAGCGTCACGGGAATGAGAGTTGTTAAGACCCTGTTGATGTGGCCAGCTATTACCCCGGAGGTCCTGTTTTGTTTTTGAAGTGTCCATAACAAAGCTGGCTGTATTGGAGAACAAATCTATGATCAATGAGAAGCCATTGTGCTAAGCCTGATGAGCCCAGGAAGATCCCTCCAAAAACAACTCAATATCATTGAACCTTGAACGTCTGTTCTGTTCCCCAGCTGCCTGGACCTGATCACAAACATCTTTTCATGTATCAGTGTGTGGATTCTTGTGTGTGTGTGTGAGAGAGAGAGAGAGAGAGAGAGAGAGAGAGAGAGAGAGAGAGAGAGAGAGAGAGAGAGAGAGAGAGAGAGAGAGAGAGAGAGAGAGAGAGAGAGAGAGAGAGAGAGAGAGAGAGAGAGAGAGAGAGAGAGAGAGAGAGAGAGAGAGAGAGAGAGAGAGAGAGAGAGAGTGAGAGATGCTAAGTACAACTGTTTTGTGACTTTGTTGTGAACGAAACAATAGGATCATTGTCCCAAGTTTGTAACTGAAAGTAGGCTTCATGCTGACTGCACATTTTCAATTGAGCAACTAACATTACATATCCTTAACATGATATCCTTATTAGATGCTTAATATCCACATTGTAAAATACTGGTTCACAGAGCTAAAGAAGCCGTTTGATCGTGACTTTTAGCAAATCACCAACCAGAAAAGCAAGCTACTAGCTACATCAGAAACACTTGAAATCTTTTGAGTACATTAAAAGCGATAGCGTGTCACTGAAGTTGCTGGTGTTAACAGGAGGTGGCCTAACCCCTTTTTCTCTCTCTCTCTTTTTTTGCATCTTATAGTTAACTCCCATCTGCTCACAGTATTTAAGCAAGTATAGTGAAATACACACCATATCTATTGTTTGAGTCACCTCTTTCTCGATATTACATGTTTTAATAATAATAATAATAATAATAATAATAATGATCATTACATTTATATAATGCTTTAGGGGGTAACTCACATCAACCACCATCAATGTGTAGCACCCACCTGGGTTATCAAATAAGGAGGAAAACTCCATAGGTGAATAATATTAAACCGGGAATCCATAGACAATAATAAAGATCACCGCACAGCAGGAACTGTTACATAGGAACTAAAATGTGGTTGTTTTCTTTCAGTTTGGTGCCAGGCGATACGTTGCCCATATCCCCTAAAAGTTTAGTGTTTCTTAATTTATTACAGGTTGCTGCTCTGCCCATAATGCCGAATGGCCAAATCATATCATGTCTTCCATTGTTCGCTCTCAGAAAATGAATCGAGTCTGGCAGCGAGTTGCTCCATGTCTGAATGAACCTTTGCTCGATGGAATTTCTGTGAAATCATACCTCAAATGAAACGGTATGGTCAATATCAAGACAGAGTACGAGTGAGAGGCTAAGACAAAATAGTGGTAGGGGTGTGGAAACATTACATTTGGAACATTTTCTTACCAAAAAGGATAGAATGTTAACTATGAAAGAAGAATGCAAAATGTTGAACCCCTCACAGCAGCATATTTTTAGATGAACTCACAAACATTTTTTTTTTGGAGGATCACACACACACACACACACACACACACACACACACACACACACACACACACACACACACACACACACACAGGCAATACTACTGGCAATCATCCTGCACTGATGTGTGTGGCGTGTGCTGTGCCAAAAGTTCAAATTTTTTCATCTTCAACCCGTGGTGCTGATCTTTGAGAGTTTAGCCAATGACTGTACACGACATGATTGTACTGCTCTGAGCTGCCATTCAAAAAGGATAAGTTACTAATAGCTGGTGTGTGTGCATTTCCACAATTGTATAGTGACAAAATAAGGTCATACAGAGACCATTTTAAAATCTTGCATGGTGAAATGGATCGGCCAGGCTTGTTACCAAGACATTATTTGAATGCATGCCGGGAGTGATTTAAATACTGCTAGCAGGATCGCACGGGGGCTTAACATTGTGCTATACAAAGTAGCGCTCATAGCGCAAAGGACCTTTGTTTTCACTCAGTAATGGGAATTCCCCATAAGGGCCATTTTTCAAACAAACATTGGGGACATGATCTCATCGTGAAGTTGTACACACTGGGTCTGTTCAGACCTGCCATTGAAATGCGTTTTGGGTGAACCAATCACAAGTGGAAAGTGAGTTGCACTGTTGTTCACATGCGGCTGGGGGGGGCGGGGGCAGGGGGGGCACCCCCCCGGTTAGGGTTAGGTGCCTGACGTGGGTTACATACAAATGTTTGTGCATTATTTTTCGTGCGTTTTACTCCCACCAGGGAATGAGAACAGCTTGGATCATTTCTTGTTTCCCTGTTCAAAATGGAAATAACCACATATATCACCGAACCTGTGCTCAAAATCAAAACAATACAGGCTAACGATGGAGAAAACTCGCAAAATTGTGAATGATGGGGGCGTTCGGGTGGCGTGGTGGTCTATTCCGTTGCCTACCAACACGGGGATCGCTGGTTTGAATCCCAGTGTTACCTCCACCTTTGTCGGGCATCCCTACAGACACAATTGGCCAGCCATATCTGTGGGTGGGAGGCCGGATGTGGGTATGTGTCCTGGTCGCTATACTACCGCCTCCTCTGGTCGGTCGGGGCACCTCTGTTCAGGGGGGAGGGGGAACTGGGGGGAATAGCGTGATCCTCCCACGCGCTACGTCCCCCTAGTAAAACTCCTCACTGTCAGGTGAAAAGAAGCAGCTGGTGACTCCACATGTATTGGAGAAGGCATGTGGTAGTCTGCAGCCCTCCCCGGATCAGCAGAGAGGGTGGAGCAGAGATCAGGACGGCTCGGAAGAGTGGGAAAATTGGACAGTACAATTGGGGAGATAAAAAAAGGGGTGAGGGGGAATCCAAACCAAAAAGAAAGAAAGAAAAAAGAAGGCAGCTATAACAATTGTCCCAATATTACCGATTGGTAGCATGTATCACTGAATCTTATATTAGTTAAACTCATGACAATTACGTTATTAGAGTCACTGAGTCGGCAAATAAATGTATACATAAGATTTCTTAGAACAGCCTGAAAAGTATTGACTCCTGCAGCCACAAACATTGCATTTGCACTACACCATCTAGGTCTTTTTCGTAATATATACTCATTGCATCATTATAAGCTACTCGAAGTCTCTGTAAGCTTGGTTTTTTGTAGTTTGACGACAGGTGTGCAGTATAAAGTGGTGTACTATATTCTTTGAACAGAGACATCTTCACACTAACTGAACACATACCAAACTTGCATGAGAGAGTGTTTGTTGTGCATACATCATGCAGCATTGGGTATAAATATTATCATCATCTGTCATTTGTTCAGAAATATAATGTCCAAAATAGCTCACATTATTACATACCCCAAGATCATTATCAGACAATTTAAAATCAGGAATTTTTAGATAATTGTCCTCTTTGGTTCTGCAGCTCATGACAAGACTCTTACTAGCATTGCAATTGATATTATGCGTCACACCATACACAGAACATATATTAAGTAGCTGCTGGAGACCAGCGCTACAGGGACTAAGGATGACAAGGTCATCCGCATACATAATATAGTTCACCAAAGTATTACCAATCATGCACCCAGTGTTACAGGCTTTCAAGTGTTTGGACAAATCATCAATACATAGATCGGAAGCAATCAGAAACAACTGTTTTTCATGTGCTATCCCTGCCGCAGTACAATGTAATTTCACTACATTATTACCGACAGATGTGCATCTCTTTGTGAATACTACACAGTAAAATAACGCGTATTCCCTGCGGGATGGGAGAAGACACAATATAAATGGAACTCCATTGTGCGAGCGGGAATGGTCAGAATGTTTGCGGGTGAAAGCGGGAGTGGACAAACATTGCAGGGGCAGGTGGGAGTGTAACACACACATTGCGGGAGCGGGCGGTAATGATTGGAAATCCAGCGGGAGCAGGATTAAGAAAACAGTCCAGCGCAGGGCTCAAGCGGGTACAGTGAACTTGTTCTTTCTCGGTTTACAAGTTTTGTCCTGCAAACCGATTTGTTCTAAAGGGACTGCAAGTGATCCCCGTTCCCTGATTATGTTAAATTATTTTAACATTAAATTAAATAAGACATAACTGACATGTAAAACTATCAGAACTAACTGTCTTAGTTATTACTTTAATGTTTTAAAAACTGAGTAATATATTTTTTTTTGCAATCAGACCCGGCTCAAGACAACAGGGGGCCCTGCGCAAGATTTTCTTTGGGGGCCCACCTTATTTTGCCTGGAGCTGAGGACTATGAAGTAAAACTGTTACAGTTTTTTTTAAAAAGAAACACTCAACGGTAGGGAAAGTGCTCAACAAATAAGGAGAAAAATAATCCTGTGAGTCAAGTAAATTATTTGAGACAGTACAAGCCTGTTTCATGCCATAAGCAATCATCAGCTATATATCTCGTTTTTGTTTTGTTTTTTTCAGAAACCATCAATAGTGTTGATAAAAGCGCTCAACAAATGAGGAGTAGACTATTAAGATATTAAAATCATATACACTACCGTTCAAAAGTTTGGGATCACCCAAACAATTTTGTGTTTTCCATGAAAAGTCACACTTATTCACCACCATATGTTGTGAAATGAATAGAAAATAGAGTCAAGACATTGACAAGGTTAGAAATAATGATTTGTATTTGAAATAAGATTTTTTTTACATCCAACTTTGCTTTCGTCAAAGAATCCTCCATTTGCAGCAATTACAGCATTGCAGACCTTTGGCATTCTAGCTGTTAATTTGTTGAGGTAATCTGGAGAAATTGCACCCCACGCTTCCAGAAGCAGCTCCCACAAGTTGGATTGGTTGGATGGGCACTTCTTGCGTACCATACGGTCAAGCTGCTCCCACAACAGCTCAATGGGGTTCAGATCTGGTGACTGCGCTGGCCACTCCATTACCGATAGAATACCAGCTGCCTGCTTCTGCTCTAAATAGTTCTTGCACAATTTGGAGGTGTGTTTAGGGTCATTGTCCTGTTGTAGGATGAAATTGGCTCCAATCAAGCGCTGTCCACTGGGTATGGCATGGCGTTGCAAAATGGAGTGATAGCCTTCCTTATTCAGAATCCCTTTTACCCTGTACAAATCTCCCACCTTACCAGCACCAAAGCAACCCCAGACCATCACATTACCTCCACCATGCTTAACAGATGGCGTCAGGCATTCTTCCAGCATCTTTTCATTTGTTCTGCGTCTCACAAACGTTCTTCTTTGTGATCCAAACACCTCAAACTTGGATTCATCCGTCCACAACACTTTTTTCCAGTCTTCCTCTGTCCAATGTCTGTGTTCTTTTGCCCATCTTAATCTTTTTCTTTTATTGGTCAGTCTCAGATATGGCTTTTTCTTTGCCACTCTGCCCTGAAGCCCAGAATCCCGCAGCCGCCCCTTCACTGTAGATGTTGACACTGGTGTTTTGCGGGTACTATTTAATGAAGATGCCAGTTGGGGACCTGTGAGGCGTCTGTTTCTCAAACTAGAGACTCTAATGTACTTATCTTCTTGCTCAGTTGTGCAACGCGGCCTCCCACTTCTTTTTCTACTCTGGTTAGAGCCTGTTTGCGCTGTCCTCTGAAGGGAGTAGTACACACCGGTGTAGGAAATCTTCAATTTCTTAGCAATTTCTCGCATGGAATAGCCTTCATTTCTAAGAACAAGAATAGACTGTCGAGTTTCAGATGAAAGTTCTCTTTTTCTGGCCATTTTGAGCGTTTAATTGACCCCACAAATGTGATGCTCCAGAAACTCAATCTGCTCAAAGGAAGGTCAGTTTTGTAGCTTCTGTAACGAGCTAAACTGTTTTCAGATGTGTGAACATGATTGCACAAGGGTTTTCTAATCATCAATTAGCCTTATGAGCCAATGAGCAAACACATTGTACCATTAGAACACTGGAGTGATAGTTGCTTGAAATGGGCCTCTATACACCTATGTAGATATTGCACCAAAAACCAGACATTTGCAGCTAGAATAGTCATTTACCACATTAGCAATGTATAGAGTGTATTTCTTTAAAGTTAAGACTAGTTTAAAGTTGTCTTCATTGAAAAGTACAGTGCTTTTCCTTCAAAAATATGGACATTTCAATGTGATCCCAAACTTTTGAACGGTAGTGTATATATATATATAGCGTTTTTTTCCCGAAACCGTCAATGGTGTTGAGTGCTCCACTAATGAGGAGCGGAATATCCTTTTTTCCTGTATCCGTGTTGATATATATATATATATAGCATTTTTTTCCGAAACCGTCAATGGTGTTGTAAGTGCTCAACTAATGAGGACTGGAATATCAACACAGATACAGAAAAAAAAGTTTTAACGCATAGCAGTACAGGCCTGTTTCGTGCGTCGTGCAGATTAGCAGCTGATGAGTGCACGACGCACGAAACAGGCCTCTACTCTAATGCATTAAAACTTTTTTCCTGCATCTGTGTTGATATATATATATATATATATATATAAATTCAGTGAGTCAAGTAAATTCTTTATGAGACAGTACAAGCCTATTTCATGCCATTATTTTGCTCCTTATTTGTTGAGCACTTTCCCTACCGTTGAGTGTTTATTTTAACAAAGTTTTACACACACATGTGCGCGCGTGCGCACACACGCACACGCACACGCACACACATATATATATATATATATATATATATATAGTGACGGCTGGTGGCGATGTTGGGTGAGTGGGCAAACAAACATAGTATACCCATCTATAGCTAGTTCACATTGCAGCAACAGCAACATAACATCTGAGATACCAAGTTAGAGCAACGACACTATATACCTTGTTATATAGCAAGTGCTCTACAACAACACTATAGAGAAGTGTAAGAATGGCCTGATGCCAAAACACACACACACACACACACACACACACACACACACACACACACACACACACACCATTTGACTATTTTTCTCTGTACACATTAGCACATTACATTTTTACCAAAAACAACATATGCAAGACTGATGGAATGACATGCTACATGACAGAACAGAATGCAGAATCATGTAGCCTACAATGTCAGAAAAGGGCTCACCTAAGCATGCACAACAAAACGTGTCCCAACTGAAACGACTGCCAATAAATACTGCAACTGTTTTTATCACAACTGTTCTGCAATACATTGTGTCAGACATGTCCCCAATAAAACAATTTGATAAGCACAGCAGAAATAACGGTCATTATAGAAGAGAGACAAGTAATATGTAGACAGGAAAGCTAAACGCGTCTGATGGTCTTTTAAGGGGTCTATAGGCTTGGGCCTACCTTATTTGAAGAGAAGCTCACATTGACGACCTTTCTGGGATGCAAACAGGTTAATCACCATGTCACTGAAGTCCGGTGATTTTTGGATACATTCCTGCTCAATAGACAGCATAACCAGGCCGTTCAGCCTATCCTGTCCCATGGTACTTCGGAGGAATGATTTGATCCTCTTAAGTGTACTGAAACACCCCTCTTACTCTGCAGATGTCATGGGGGTTGTGATGGCTATTTGTGTTAATTTCAGTGTTTCAGAAAAAGTGCTCTGAAGATTGTTCAGATTGTCCCCTGAGCACAATCACGAACTGGCTCACACATGCCACACCGGTTGTCTCATCAGCTTGCACAGCCACAAATGGTGTCGGTGATATTTCATCAGCTAATTTTTGCCCATAAACAGCTAACATACAATCAATCAACTCATTTTGGCTCGTCTTAGACATGTACTTGACAACCTGTGTGTTTGGGCAGGCGATCGGCTAACTGGCTATCCAAAAAAGAGAAGTGGTCAACGAGGTCTAGAAACACTCCCCGCTGGAGTGAAGTCGGAGATTCGTCGGACCCCGCAGAGCTAGCTCATGTGCCCTGTAAAGTTTTGAAATAATAACTCAAATATCACGAAGCTGCGTTTTGGAATCTTTAGTGAAATTTTGCATAACGACAACGGTACATCTGCTAGTGTATCTGCTATCCATGGCTACTGACACACCTCTCTTACTCTCCTACTTCCGTGCTTAACACTTAATTTAGAGCGCCCCCTAGAGCGCCCCTTGTGACCAGAACAAACATTAAAACTAACACCAGAAACATTACTAAACATGTTACAAAGCATGGACATTACAACCCTCCTTTCCTTACATTTTTTTTAACAATAACAATTAACCAGTCCAACTCAAACTTTCTCTTGCATTATACCTTTTAGTCAGTTCACTTTAAAGTCAATGAGGTATGACGGGGGTCTTCTGTTTATCCTGACTGGGTAGCTTTGAACAGGTGACTGTGGCCCAGGGGGGTTAGGGGTTAGGGGCTAAGGGCTCTGGGATTTGTTCAGGGTGGATTTCGGTCCAGTCCATGCCTTTCAAACCACACTGCTGAGAGCGGCGATTTTCAGCCACCGGGAGGATCTTGAAGTGGGATGAGTTTCTGGTGATGACATGATCATTGTGTTTGGCTGTCACCATGGAGCCTTTGATGGCGATGGCCCTGTATGGGCGGGGATTGCAAGCAGGGCATAGCTTCCCTTCCTTCTTTTGACGACACAGGACCCTGTCGCCTACTTTCACAGCCAAAGGAGCAGCATGGCGCATCCTGTCAGCAGTGTTTCATCCTGTTCTTTGCCACTGCATCTGCTTGTCGTAGCGTTGCATCAGCCTGAGACGAAGGGAAGAGGAGATTCGGGCAGCTTGATTCTGAGGGGCTTACCGAACAGCACATCTGCAGGCGCCATTCCAGTTGAGCAGTGAGGCGTGGCACGGTAGGTGCGGAGGAATGCGTACAGAGTCTGTTTCCATGGGCGACCTTCAACGTGGGCAGCACGTATGGTCTTTTCAAGGGTAAGCATGAAGCGTTCAGCCTCAGCATTGGACTGAGGCCACATTGGAGTTATCTTCCTATGCCTGAAACCCAAGTATGTAGCGAAGTCTGCATATTCCGAGCTTTGGAAGGGTGGGCCATTGTCAGTTTTGACCTCCAGTGGAATTCCCAGTGTAGAGAATATTAGGGATCGTGGCTCTGGCTGATGTGGACTGCAGAATCTCTACCTCTGGATACCTGGAGTATTCATCTATGACCACCAAAAGGTAATCACCAGACGGGAATGGACCACAGAAGTTCACACCGACTTTTTCCCGTGGTGACGATGGTAGCTCAGACATGAGGAGAGGTTCGTGCGTGTGATTAGGCACAACAGCCTGGCATGGGATGCAGCCAGCTATATCATGGTTTTGATTAGTCCCAGTTGACTGGCAGTGTCATAGTGTCATAGCCCAGTAGATTGCCATTACTTCCTTGTAGCACATGGAATGTTGCATTTGCGAAGCGCGATTTGGATTCTACCGTGAGGGGAATTTTCCTAGGGCAGGCAGTGGTGTGCGTGAACCATAAGGAAATATGGGAACCGTGCTTTTGATGAGTGAGGGCTTCTGTCTCAGTTAAGTTGTTTCATCGATGATATTGTAGCGAATTTGGGGGGACAACGCAACCACAGGAACTGCCGCGGCCGGGAAACGAACCCGTATCGCTCGCACCGCAGGAGGCATCGCTAACCGCTCGACTAAAGGGTCAGTCCCGCGAGCCAGTGGCCAGCGTGTCATCTTATCCATGCACGTTACAATATTCACAGTTGCCCCTGTCTCAAGCATCACTTTTATATTGCAGTCACTAACCTTTATCTTTGCATGTGGGAGATTTATTTTTGGTTGGCAGACTGTGTAAAGAAAGACTGCCCTGCGTTGCTTGTTTCTTGAGATGTGATGCCACTGTTTCCGCTGGTGTGTACATAATGCACTTCATGTCGACCTCTCATGCCCCCTTGTGGCCGCTTAGAGCGACAGCAATTTGCGAAATGTCCTTGTTTTCCAAACGCGCTGCATGTTTTCCCCCGTGCCGGGCACGACATTTCTTCACGGTGGGGAAAGATACCAGAGTAGTTGTAGCATCTTTTCTTTGCAGCTCCCCTCCCCACATCTACTGCCAGAACATCTTCCCTTAGATTACTTTGAGCTGCACGTTGTTGTGTTTGTTCCATTCCCGATGCTTGAATCTCTGCAAGTGCCATGGTTCTACCGAGTGAGAGGAGTTGGTTCAATGTCATCTCTGATTTCTGTAGCGCGTGACGCCGCAGTTTATTACATGTGCACGTTTGAATGATCATAGTTTTGATCTCTCTTTCAACATTATGAAAGTCGCAAATTGCTGCTAATTGCCGCAGCCTGGTGTGATAGGAGTCGAGTGTTTCCCCTGCTAGTTGCTTGGCTTTTCTGAATTTGTAGGTCTCGTAGACTATGTTGATTTTAGGGGAGAAGTACTCACTCAGTTTGTCTTTTGCTCGTTTATAGTCCTTTGCTTCCCCTGTGTCAGTGAGTGTATTAGAGATGTCCTGTACACCTTCCCCGGCATAATGTAGAAGCATCGCACGCTTTCTTGTGTCATCCTTTACATCCAGAGCAACTACGAAGTTTTCAAAGCATTGTAACCACTTCTTCCAACGGACAACTGAGTTCTGTTCGTCACTCATATCAAAGGCAGGGAAAAATTTAATCCTGTAAAGTGTAAAGTGCCAGTGCCTGGCGATCCGTCCTGAGGTTGAAGGAGTGGCCATAGAGGTACAGGTGCCACCTTTCACAGGCCCAGATGCAGGCTAATGCCTCACGCTCACCCACAGAATACCGCTGCTCAGTCTGGTTAAGGGCACGGGAGACGAAGGCGATGTGCTTCTCCACACCATTCTGGGTCTGCGACAGCACAGCCCCTATCACTGTGGCTGACGCATCACAGGTCATGAGGGTGGGGCTGGAGATGTCAAAGTAAGCTAACACTGGTGGTGAAGTCAGTTGCATTTTGAGATCACGCACAGCGTCACTGCATGCCTGAGACCACACCCAAGGCTCGTCCTTACGCAGCAGCTGGCACAGGAGGGTTGTGGCGGCACAGTACTGAGGAAGGAAATTCACGTAGTATCCTGTCATATCCAGAAAGGAGATGACCTGGGCTCGGTGGTGGCCTGAATGGCGTCCACAATGGACTACAGTGGGGTTATGCCACTTGCTGGCAGCCGGAACCCCACAAACTCAATGCCTGGCACAGAGAGGACACATTTTGCATCATTGAGAGTCAGCTTGTGCTTGGCTAGGGCTGCAAAGACCTTGTTGAGTCACTCGTCATGGATTTCAGTGGTGGTCCCGTGTATGACTATGTTTTCCAGACATATGGCCATGCCCAGTATGCCGGCCAGCACACAGACCATTACTTTCTGGAAGCAACTAGGGGTGGAGCTAAGGCCAAAAGGCAAAACACTCCTGCATGTGTCACGAAGGTTGTGAGGTTTCTCCTACCAGGGTGGAGAGGCACCTGTAAGTATTCCTGTCTGAGGTCGAGCTTGGAGAACACCGTATAGCCATAGAACTGAGATGTGAGCTCTTCTGAGGTGGGTAGTGGATACTTGTCAGGGATCACTGCCTTATCACTGCACGTAGATTGACACAGACACGCAGGGCCCCCGACTTCTTCTTAGCCACCACGAGGTTTGAGACCCAGGGTGAAGCATCCACTCACTGATGCCAGCTTCCAGCAGTTGTTGCAGCTTGGCCGAAACCCCATCAGAGAGCCAGCGGGATGCGGCACAGTGGCTGGATGATGAGTTTCACAGCAGGATTGAAGAGAGGTTGATGGGCGAAGGCAGAGAGGAAACAGTGATGGCCATTTTTGCTGCCATGGCATGGTGACAGTCTGGATTACTGACCCCCCCCCCCCCCCCCCCCGTGCCCGTGTCCAAGAGGGAGAACCCCAGAGCAGAGAACAGGTCCAGGCCTATCAGGTTGGCCCCACGGTGGGCAGCATGAAAGACAACACTGGGCACGAGCTTGGTTCCACAGCAGACAGTCACTTGGAGAGAGTCGACCAGATCAATTCTGGAGTCACCAATAGCTGCAGAGGGCAGCTGAGGGTGCAGACAGTGGTAGTGAACTGAAAAATTGTCTGTAAGTATCAACATTCAGCAGAAACATGCTGGTACCGGTGTCCAACAGCAGAGGAATGCATACATCATTGAGGTTGACTTTGCATGATTTGAATGGCACTGGCCCAGAGGTCACATTGTGAATAATGGTGGGTGCAGACTGGGAGGTGTGGCTCTCTGACCCAGATGGGGAGGAGCGACAGACGTTAGCAAAATGATTTTGCTTACCGCAGCTACGGCATGTCTGGCCACGGGCTGGACAGTTCTGGGCCCTTGAGGCGTGAGACCGAGATCCACAGTTACCACAGGGCTATTGTGGGTGGGGCCGAGAATGTTGTCATTGCCCCAGTTGCATGACGTCCAAGGAATCGGGGAAGCCTCAAGTAAAGAGAGCAATCCGAGGAGGCAACTTGACTGGGGGTGGCCACTTGCTGTGTAGTTAGCATAGCTTTATACTCAGCTGCACTCTCCACTTGCAATGCAATGGGAATTGCTCTAGACCGCCATAGATCATCTGGTTCAAGTAAAAGTGTTTCACGCACCTTCACGCTGTTGGTATGTTCAATCAGCTGGTCGCGGACCATCTCGTCCTGCAGCGCGCCAAACTTGCACGAGCTAGCCAGCCCTCGCAAATTAGCTACATACTGCTGCACAGACTCACTGGGCAGTTGGTGTCGCTGGATAAAAATCGCCGCAGGAGGGCACTTTGTGGAGCAGCAAAATGGGTGTTCAGAAGCCCCACAGCTGTGTCATAGTCAGTGATGGTCCCTAGCGTCACGAGCACACACTGACCCTCAGCTCCCAAGCAGTACTGTAATAGAGCCTTCTTCCGAGCTGCGTTCACTTCGCCCAGCAAGTCCAGGGTATTGGAGGCTCGCCAGGCAATGCCAGAAACGGGGCTGGTGGTGGAAGAGAAATATCAGCCATCTTCGTTGGCAATATTATATTTGAAGCATCACACCATGACACAGTATCAGCATCAACGCAATGCTCGTTTACTCTCCATTCAAAAAACCCTTACAGCAGACTCAACCAATCAATTCAAGAACAACCATAAAGGCATCACATAACGATTGCAGCACAATAGAACAGTGCTAACCCAAATGCAGCATTGATGACCCAGTGTGCAGACATGACATCACCTTGTTCATGCTAACCCCCATGGCTGCCATTGCCAGAGTCGCTGACTTTTCTCCCTTCCCCCTCTCACACAAGTAGCACTTCACTGTATGCACTATCTGTGCTGTCACTGGGCAAAAGTCAGTGGCCTGTGGGCTGATTGGATTTAGCCCAAATGATCAGCAAATAAACGGGGCGTGCCAAGACACCTGTCACTCATGTAACACAAAGATGATTGGAGGCTGATGCAGTTGTGTTTGGGCTATAAAAAATTAGCCCATTTAGATGTATTTTGTGTTTTTCTTGTGACTATCTAGTTCTGTCGCTGCTCTTAGGTTCCACCAACATTTAAAATAATCTGTTTTAAGGTTTTTTTAACAATGTTTTTTTTCGTCTTTATTGTAAAAGATAGGGAGGGCAGTTAGCCCATTTATACCAGCCAGCCCTGTGTGTGTGAGTGTGTGTGTGTGTGTGTGTGTGTGTGTGTGTGTGTGTGTGTGTGTGTGTGTGTGTATGTGTGTATATATATATGTGTGTATGTGTGTGTGTGTGTGTGTATGTGTGTGTGTGTGTGTGTGTGTGTATGTATGTATATATATATATATATATATATATATATATATATATATATATATATATATATATATATATTCAATTTATTGTCATTAAAAACAATGTGCAGGCACATGTTAAAAATGAAATGAGGGCTTCGGCTTCACCAAACAGTGTACGACAGACACAGACAAACACAGCAAACAGTATAAGATATACACATGAAGACCAAAAGTTAAAATATGTTAAAAAAGGGCAAGAGTACAGAATATTTGAAAAGATCTACAGACATTCAGTGGGTGGCCAGGTTCAGGTGGGCAACAGCTTGTGGAAAGAAGCTGTTTTTGAGCCTGGTAGTGCAGGCTCTGAGGCTCCTGTAGCACCTCCCAGAGCGCAGGGGGGAGAACAGTCCATGGTTGGGGTGGGTGGGATCTCTGCTGATGCTCAGACCCCTTCGAAGGCTGTGTTTGTGATAAATGTCTTTTATGACTGGGAGCTGGGTACCGGTGATATGCTGGGCCGCCTTGACGATCCGCTGCAGAGCTTTCTCGTCTACTGAGGTGCAGTTGCCGTACCACACTGAGACGCAGCTGGTCAGAATGCTCGCTATGGTGCAGTGGTAGAAGTTGGTGAGAATTTTGGGGGATAGACGGGCGCTCCTCAGCCTCCTCAGGAAATGCAGGCATTGTTGGGCCTTTTTCACAAGGGCCTGGTTGTTAAATGTCCAGGAAAGTTCCTCGCTGATGTGGACTCCAAGGAATTTAAAGCTGGAAACACGCTCCACTTCCATCCCATTGATGTGTATGGGGGAGTGGCTGCAGCTTCTAGACCTCCTGAAGTCCACAATCAGCTCCTTCTACAATCAGCTCCTACTTAGCTTAGCATGTAGCCCGCCTCTTTCCCCCCTCTTCTATTTACTTTGCCGACGGGGGCAGCGTTTCCAGTATGTATTGTGTGTAGATTGATGAGAATTAAAATGAATTTAATCCATTTTGGAATACGGCTGTAACATAACAAAATGTAGGGAAAGTGAAGGGGTGTGAATACTTTCCGGATGCACTGTATATGTATGTATGTATGTATGTATGTATGTATGTATGTATGTATGTATGTATGTATGTATGTATGTATGTATGTATGTATGTATGTATGTATACACATACATGCATGCATATATATGTATATATACACACACATATATCTATCTATCTATCTATCTATCTATCTATCTATCTATCTATCTATCTATCTCTCTCTCTCTCTCTCTCTCTCTCTCTCTATATATATATATATATAGCAGAAAAAGTAAGGAAATTTGTGTTAGGTATATTACAGTTTTTCTCAGTCGTTTTGGTGCATTTCTCACATCACTATTAACATTTGCACAACAGTTAGTTCAACCTCCACAACATTTAGTCATTTGTGCACATCATAGTAGCAGTTTCTCATTCCTTCCAACAAATTGCAAATGCTTTTGGACATGCATCAATTGCTTTCATACAACTCTCTGCTGTTTTATAATATTATCATTTGCTTATGCCATGTCAGTCAAAATGAACTATACTTGTGAATGCTGAATAGTCATTCCCTATAAAACTAATAGTCCTCATTTCATTGCTTGAGTCATTACATACAAAAATGTTGAACTAGTTGTCAAAATCTGTCAAGCAATTTTTATACATTTTTTTTATCTTTTTTTTTCCCCTGAAAATGTCTCCTAAATTGAGCAATTTCTCTCAGGTGAACCTCAGCTTTCACTGATGAGAAGGGGTGTGTGAAGCATTAGTTGCAACCAATGATAAGCCACTTCTCCACAGTCACTCAGAGCTGAATCCCATGAACCCCCACTTTACAAGCATATATGAACCAAGCAGGACATAGTGTGTACCATTTCTACAATACTGTGACACAGAAATGGAGGTCAGCCTCGTGGAAGAGGGGTGAGGATGCGAGGAGGAAGGGGACAGGACGGGGACGGGGACAAAACAGGGGAAGAGAAAGAAGAGGCTAAGTACATAGGCGGATTCCTGATGAAATCAGGGCTACAATTGTGGATCATGTTGTCAATCACGGCCTCACAATGGCTGAGGCTGGTCGAAGGGTGCAGCCAAATGTTGGGAGAACCACTGTAAATTCAATTATTCAAACATTTCGTCGGGAGAACAGGTGTGTATAATGGACAGTAATTCAGCACTAAACAATCTGCACTGCACTACTGTCATTGTGTCATACATGAAGCTTGCAGTGGGACAAGAACTTGTCACTTTTTACATTTAGACTTACAGCTTTACTGCAGCACAGATTTAGTGTATTGTAGTGTACAGTAGTGTTACAGTAAAGATTTGCCATATTTACTGTAATTTTACTCTGCACCACATAGGATTGCAAGACAACCTTGCAGAGGTGGAAGAGGGCCCCTTTTTACTCCGCAACAAGAGGAAGCCATTTGTGCATTGGTGATTGCAAACAATGCCATAAGGTTGAGAGAGATACAAAGTGATGTTATAGAGGATGACAACATCTTTGGGAATATTGAATCCGTTTCAATCGCTACAATTGACAGAGTGCTCAGGAGAAATGAAATGCGCATGAAACAATTGTACAATGTGCCATTTGAACGGAACAGCGACAGAGTGAAGGAGATCCATCACCAGTATGTACAGGTAAAACATGTATGTGTTCTATGCATATTCTAATGTTCAGTGCTGTAAACTGTTTACATTGTGTAGTGCCATGCACTACACTTACATGACAGTTCTGTGTATGTGTATTCACAGTGCATACTGTACAATATGTTGTCCAAAATGCATTATGTTACACAGGAAAAGTTGTTATAGTTTTTCTCGCTCCCTCTTCTGTGATAAAGCGTGTACTGGAGCTGGAGGCCAGGGAACTGCTGCACACATTCATATACCTTGATGAGGCGGGTTTCAATCTGGCAAAAGGTAGAAGGCGTGGAAGGAATCGCATTGGACAGAGAGCAACCATTGATGTCCCAGGCCAACGAGGAAGGAATATTACTATGTGTGCAGCCATCTCAGAAAACGGCGTCCTCACCCATATCCCCCGTCTTGGTCCATCCAACACACAACATCTGCTGACTTTTTTAGACACTCTATACAGGGACATAATCCCTGAGAATGAGAGGGGTCTAACTGGAGACCATCTGAACAAGCATGTTGTTGTTTGGGATAATGTGCATTTTCACCACTCCGATGTGGTCAGACAGTGGTTTGCAGCACACGATAGGATGCTGGTGGAATATCTCCCTCCCTACTCACCATTCCTAAATCCAATAGAGGAGTTTTTCTCTTCCTGGAGGTGGAAGATATATGACCGGCATCCACATACCCAAATGGCCCTGCTAGCGGCCATGGATGCAGCATGTGATGACATCACAGCAGAGTCCTGCAGAGGGTGGATTCGCCACTCGAGCAGATACTTTCCTTGCTGCATTGCAAGAGATGATATTCGCTGTGATGTAGATGAAACTATGTGGCCAGACAGAGGAATGTCTGGATGTGCATGAATGATTTACAGTACTGTGTATGTTGTATTTTCAGTTCCAATATGTACTGCAATATTGTTTACAGTTGTGCACAGCTCTACCTAAAGGGAGTTTATGTTTGTTGTAAATAAGGGTGCATTTTTTCTTTTGCACAATGCTGTGAACAAATTAGAAAGAGCATATGCAGTAAAAATGTGAAACATACATATTCAGTGTCTTGTACTCAGTTACCTCACTAAATACAGTAATGTGTAACTTTACTGTAGTTTTCAAATGGCTTTGTAAATAGTATATAGTGCTGTCTTGAGCATTTTCAGGTAGCGTCACCAAGATCTGACTTTTTTGCATTGGAAAACATTTACAGAGTAAACTGTCATAATGAAAACATGACAAAGCCATTTGACTATCTTGTTCATAAACAATGGTGTCAGGACTTTTCATCTTGATGACACTGACATTTTCATTGACATGAATACTTGCTTTTGAGGAATGAACTATCCATTTTGAGCAAGTGACATGCTTTTGCAGGTTATCAACTAGGTTTTGCAGTTTGTACTAATTGTTTTGAGAAATGCATTAACTGTTGTGCAAATGTAAATAGTGATGTGAGAAATGCACCAAAGTGACTGAGAAAAACTGTAATTCTTTGTTGTAACAATGCTTCTTGGCAATAAATCTTATACCGTTGAAAAGCCTGTTTATTTCCCTTTTAAATGGGGCCACATTTGTAAGGAACATGCATTTGTGGGATGAGCAGCAGAGCTGAGTATGTGGGTTGCGCCCATGAAAAATTTGCCAAATCTTCTCTGCCAATGCCAAACATCTTATTTTGCTGTTGCTATTGACTCTTGTTTTGAGCTTCTGTTACCTCAGGTGCTGACAATCAGGTGCCTGATATAAGATTTATTGCCAAGAAGCATTGTTACAACAAAGAAATAATCTACCAAACACAAATTTCCTTACTTTTTGTGCTAAGTATATATATATATATATATATATATATATATATATATGTGTGTGTGTGTGTGTGTGTGTGTGTGTGTGTGTGTGTGGGATAGGCTCCAGCATCCTCGCAACCCTGATAGCAGGATGAGCGGTTTGGATAACGGAACGGATAGATAGATATACATATAGATAAAGATAGATAGATATAGCGTTTTTTGTTTTTGGAAACCATCAGTGGTGTTGATGAAAGTGCTCAACAAATGAGGAACGGAATATTAAGATAGATGTGGGGGGGGACTAATTCATAGCAGTACAAGCCTGTTTCATGCGTCGCGCACTCATCAGCTGCCAAGTCTTTGTGGTATAGCCATAGAGGAGAAGAGAGAAGAGGTTGAAAATCGACGAATTTCCCTTTAAATATCAGTTTGTGAGTGAGTGAGTTGGAAGGCGGGTTTATGAGGTGCTTTTCATCTAAATATGAGAAGGACAGTGGTGCTTTTCTCTTACAAACTACAAAACACCAGTGAACGTGTCCTTATGTGACTTCATTGAAGCATAAAGCTGATTGGAGCATTCTGTAGAACAAATCATCGTATGAACCGTTTCCTTAGCGATAACTCAGTCACTTGAGCAGAGGCCGATTTCCCTGTTGTACCTCATCTACACGTTTTTGTGTTTCTTCCTAAAGCATATTTGTTACAGTACATCAGGAGGCATATTATAAGTCTAAAGCATGGCATGAGGACAATATACGTAATGTTGCTGGCGAGCAGGGTCTGCAACTGTTTCCGTTAGGTTTTGTAGGCCAATCACACCGAGAAAACAGAATGAACTGTCACAGGGTAAGTAAAAGGGAGGGAGTTTGTTGGGGCAATGCAGGGATTCATACCATTAGATTGGAGGGACCGTTTGCTCTATTTTCCAAGGAAATTCTATAAGGGAGGTTGTAAATGGCAGGGTCTTTGCACTTTGATCAGTTTGTAAACTAGTTAAGCAAACTGTCAGCAGCACTGAACCATTTGTAAAAAAATAATCTTTTTTTTTCAAAAGGGAGTTTTCATTCAGTTTTCTTGAGTCTTTTTTCTGTAGTGTCTGTTGGAAATACAGGATTGTATTAGGCTTGTGCACTATTGAATGAGCCTGTTAAAATTTTTCCATTCGTCAAAAATGTCTTTTTACCTGAATTGACTGCTTGTATTATTTAATGCGAGGTCAGTTGTCCCATTAAGTAAGTAAATAATTAAACGGTTCATTCAGACATGACCTGTTTTTAAAAACATTTTAGCTTTCGAATCACATCCGATTAATCTACTCCACACACAATTTTATCAATATTTAAAGCTGCTGTAGGTAATTTTAGAGAGGTGAGCCATTTAATCTATGGAATCTGAGTCTATTGGAAATTGTAAATAAAAATTGATAATAGGTTTGTATCTTTTCCCTTCATTTTTATGCTATTTTGCACTTTGAGCTGTTCTGTTGTCTTCATGTGAGTGTGTGCTGAAACTGGTGTATTGCTGCCATTCTTGGCCAGGTCTCTCTTGTAAAAGAGATTTTAATCTCAATAGGACTAACCTGGTTAAATAAAGGTAAAATTTAATATAACACCACCCAAAAAAAAAAATCCACTCCCCCCTCACTCCGCACCCTCCTTCCCTCCCATAAACCCTCATGCACATGTGTGAGTTTGCCAGTGATAACTGGCAAAATTCGTATTGTCGTTGATAATCTGTGCATATAAAAATGTTTTCCAAGCAAATTTCTTAGTTACACCAACATTGTTGTTGTGAAGCATTTTTATACTTGGAGATGAAGTATTTACAAAGATCACTGTTTTCAAAGTACTGGTGATACCTTAATGGCAGCACGGTGGCCCAGTGGTTAGCACTGTTGCTTCACAACAAGAAGGTCCTGGCTTCGAACCCCAGGCTGTCCCAGGTCCTTTCTGTGTGGAGTTTGCATGTTCTCCCCGTGTCTGCGTTGGTTTCCTCCAGGTGCTCCGGTTTCCTCCCACCATCAAAAAGACATGCATGTTAGGGTTAATACTCCTGTCTTTGTCCCTGACTAAGGCAATGGAAAGAAGAACTGGAGTTGGTCCCCGGGCACTGCAGCTGCAACACTGCTCCTATACAATAGGATGGGTTAAATGCAGAAAAACTTATTCATTGTGAGAATACAATTCGTTGTAAGAACACAATAACAAAAATAAAAGTGGCTTTCTTCTTTCTTTGTTGTGCAACGACCTCTGTCCGAGATCTGTAGTAATGTTGTCAAGACAGTAAAACGTGTCACAGTTATTAATTGATGCATGTGATTCTTTTTTTCTTTCTTTTTTTTCCCAGTGAATCGCTTAGTGACACCAGCGTTTGTGTTGTGAAGCACTTTTTTACTTGGAGGTTATATATCTATAAAGATGGCCATTTGCAGAGTACCAGGCTGCCCTGCGCATGCACATGATATGATTGGCGTTGAATTAGGGGCACTCTGTAATGGTGATTGCTTGTTTAATTCCGACCCAATTTTATTTGCAAGTCAGAATACAGCCCCAGGAGCAGACAGAGAGAGTGGATTTTTTCACAATGCATTTCACAATGGGAATTTCACCAACATGGTGTTACAAAAGGTTACCTACAGCTGCTTTAAGAAAACAAATTCGGAAATGACAATAGAATGGGATGGGGACTGACGTGACTAATATTAATGAATTTGCTGGGGGAATCGCAAACGTTTTACTTTGGGCGACCGCGTGGCGTGGCGGTCTATTCCGTTGCCTACCAACATGGGGATCACCGGTTCGAATCCCTGTGTTACCCCCGGCTTGGTCGAGCGTCCCTACAGACACAGTTGGCCATGCCTGTGGGTGGGAAGCGGGACGTGGTGGGTATGTGCCTTGGTCGCTGCACTAGCGCCTCCTCTGGTCGGTCCGGGCGCCTGTTCGAGGGGGACGCACCCCGTCTCCCTGGCGAAACTTCTCACTGTCAGGTGAAAAGAAGTGGCTGCACTCCACATGTATCGGAGGAGGCATGTGGTAGTTTGTAGTTTGCAGCCCTCCCCGGATCGGCAGAGGGGGTGGAGCAGCGACCGGGATGGCTCGGAAGAGTGGGGTAATTGGCCAAGTACAACTGGGGTGAAAAAGGAGGGGTGTTACTTTATTGTTGTAATTTTGTCTTCAATCCTGCAACATAATTTTTTTCCCCTCTCCGTGAATGTTTTTTCTCTCTGTGATGTTAATAATGCTTCCATACAATTTAGCTGCATTCTCAGTAAAATTTTGTTTGTTTCCAGATTTCATTTTCATTCCTCCAAACTGGTTCAGAGCTCATCTCCAGTGACGAGTCAAATTTATCTCAAAATTCATCTTGACTGTAGGAAGCCGGGCAGAGGACCACTGCTCCACTTTTTTTATGCCTTACTGCTTGCTGCTCTCCACTGCTTTTTATAAGAGAGAAAGAGAAGCGACTTCGAAAAAAATAAAAAAATAAAAATGCAATTTGACAAAGTGAAACTGTGTGAGAAATAACAAGGCTGGCCTTCGACGATGGTATTATATCTCATCATTGGTCCCTAAATATGGTGTGACCTTGGCAATGTGAGGTGAGGCAGCAGAATAAGAAGAAACATCACTTTCACTCCATTTTAACATGCCTCCATGATGCTTCTCACTGATACATCTGCTAATGATTAGTCGGATTGTTTTTGGATAGTGGCTTGGATTTTTTTCTTCTTCTTTCTTTAATTCAATCACAAAATTCATGTCATGCTTCATGCTTAGCATAAACAGCGGATAGCTGATAATTATATAGTCTTAAAGGTTGTGCAGTGTAATTGGTGTTATGCAGTGTAATTGGTGTACTCAAACTGGTATAAGGTCTTTTTTTTTAACTTTCAATTTACCAGCCAACATGATCTAATAAATTGAGAGAGCAGTTCTGAAACCCCCAGGAAACACAAACACTCAGAAAATCGATCAATTTCTTGCAACATCGAACATCGAATTGTATGAAAGTTGTAGTCCTGTTGCCACGTCTTCTCGTTTACCATTTCTAGCTTTCTGTCTGTCAATCAAAGTCGTTGTCTATGCTGACACATTCGCAGTCTTACTCGTAGGTGACAAAAGGCAGGGAGATGACTGCTCACCCACATCGGCAAACATTCTGCTTTGGCGAAAAAAGCAAAGGGAACCGTTTCCAATTTGGGCCTAATTTAAAACCCTGGTTATGCTTCCATTTAACTGCAATCTCCACTCAGCAAATATTAGCCAAATAAATGAGGACTGAATGCAAGAAAGACACAATAAAAGCAGCCCTAGACAGTGGCCTCCTGTTCAGTCCCACAGGGGCCATGGTCATAAACTCCCCTGCCATGGCAGACAGAACGGGCCACTTCACTTTGATGATCCAATCCCCCTTGGTGTTGAAGCATGGTTGAACCCATGAAGTAATACACTACTCCCTAACCACAATCTCCATCATTCCTTCTTCTCCTCTCACCCCTGTCTCCCTCTCCTCCCCCCTTTCCTTTCCTCTCCTCTTTCTTTATTTCTTACTCTTCTCTCCTCCCTGCTCACCCCCTCCCCTTCCTTTTCATCTCTGCTCCCTCCTCCTACCTCCCCGCCTCGCTTCTTCCTTTCTATCCTCTCTATTCCTCAACTCTCCTTTCTTCTCTCTCCTTTCAAATCCTCTCACTTACTTTCTCTACCCCTCCTTTCTCCCCTCTCCTCACGCTCCTGCTGTCCTTTTTCCTCTTCTCTCTTTGCTTCTTCTCCACGCCCTTCTGCCCTCCTCTTCTCTCCTCCATTAATCCACACCTGGATGTTGTTAATTGTAACGACCATGTAGATTTACTGAGCCACTCCTAGTGTGTTTTTATGTAGTGTGTTTTCACATGTAACCTGCGAGGGGCTCTTGATGGGAATATGGTTTCCATTACAGTGGCCATTATGTCCACGTCTGGTCCTCTTCAGTCTGTTCCCTGACCAGAGCACGCAGTTAATGTACGCCACTCTGAACAGATTTAGTTAGCGGGGAATGGTTTTAGTTAAGTGTGCACAGAACAGTGGGTTTGTTGAATGTGTTCGTGTGGGTGTGCATATGTGAGTGTGTGTGTGCATATGTGAGTGTGCGTGGGTGTGTGCTGTTTAACGTCCACCAGTTAATGAACCAACTGGTCAAAACTGTCTGTGAAATAGGTTATTGCGTGAATTTATTCACTACCTCAGCAAACTCTCTAAAAAGTCAAGCAAAGAAAATGTCCCTATCTCACACACACACACACACTCACACAAGGCAAATACACTATGCAAACACACACTGTGACATACACATCAGTTGGCATGTTGCTCTTTCAGAAATTGACTGTCTTATGAAATCACACACACACACACACACACACACACACACACACACACACACACACACACACCACACACACACACACACACACACACACACCATCAATCCACTTCCTTATCCCAGTTCCTCTCTATATCTCTTTGTCTTTCCCCCACCCCCATTTCCCCACCACCTCTCACCTCATGGGAGTAAAGCTCTGTAGAGTCATTGACTAACGGTAATGAGGTGGAGGAGAGCTGCTGAAGAGCTGCAGTGTGACAGCAGAGGGAAGAGGTACTCTCATTGCTACACTGTGTTGGGGTTACAGAGAGCAGAGGAGGCGGGAGAAGGGAAAACGGGAAGTGTGACAGAGCAAGAAAGCAGTTTACAGGACTTAACAATTCATCTTTGTACATTTTATCAGTTGTTTTAGCAGAGTAGTTTCTTTTGATTTGATGGCAAAGGGAAGTCATCTCTTTTTCATGGCTCAAATATTTTGAGTTTTGTGACACAGTTTTACAGACTGTGCAAGAGCCCCCTGATTTAAAGAAGGAGTCTGAGACTGACAGCAAGGGGATAAAGAAACCAGTTAATGTTAGCAGCAGAAAGAAAAATGAGAGCGACTCACAGTAAGGGTGAACTTACATTAGAGAGAGATTGGTGGTAGAGTTAAAGCATCTGGTAGAAAGCTAATGGTCCAGAAACAGCAGTTTAGCCATCTCTTGATTGTGCATCAAGTGTAAAAGCCCCACATGACCCTGTTAAGCCACAGTTAGTCATTCAGTCTGCACAGGCACATGACAATAGAGCTGCCAAATGAGCCACTAATGACCCAGTATGAACCTTAAAGAATGTGCAACACAAAACTTTGTCTGTCTATCTATCTATGTAGATGTATAATTTCTTCTCTGATATAAACAGGGGAATGTAACCACCATTAAATTGCAAAATTAAATTTTAGTGATTTTCATATTCAACCACTTGGAAATGATCTTACTGAAGATGAAGTCTGCCATGGTCCCAGAAATTTGAATCAGTTCATTTGGACACAAGGTTTAGTGGGAGAAACGTTTCATCACTCATCTAAGTGACTTCTCCAGTCTAAGGCTGACTGCAGGTATCTTCAACCTCATAAACATACAGTTACATAATGACTGAAACTGGCACAGTTGCGTCACAACCGAAACCAGCGATTGGTTTCATATGCAAATTGCCATGACCATTAATTAGAGTTAAAATGGCCACGTGAACTATTCAGAGGATCGGAAGTGGAAGTGGAAAAGGAAATGGAAAACAGGGCTCTGATGTCTTATCCAGGGACACCACCTAGCCATTGGTTCAGATATGTGGACAACACCTGGGTTAAAATTAAATCTCAGGACTACCACATTTCACTGACCACATTAACTCTGTGGACAACCACATCAAGTTAACCAGGGAGGATGTGAAAAATAACAGATCATTCTTAGACTGTGAAATTGCAATTGGTGATGGGGGACATTTGATTGTAGATGTTTACTGTAAACCAACACATACTGATCAGTACTTAAGGTTTGACTCTCATCATCCACTGGAGCACAAACTAGGCGTCATCAGGATGCTGTACCACTGAGCTGACAACGTCCCCACCAACACAGCAGCTGGGGAAGGGGAGAAATCCCACATTAAACAGATCTTGGTTAAATGTGGTTATCCTAACTGGGTGTTTGTCAAAGCCAGGAAGATGCCCAAACCGTGCACCAGCCAATCAAAGAGAGGAGACGGACAATAGCTGCCTAAGCATAAACCAGTGGTGATGCCCTATGTGGTGGGAGTGTCAGAACAGTTGAGGCACGTATTTTCCAAACACCGTGTCTCAGTTGCTTTCAAACCCCAAATCGCGCTGTGCCAGAAGTTGGTCCACCGCAAAGATCAGGTCCTCTGGCACAAATAGAGCAATATAGTGTACACTGTTAAGTGCCAGGAAGATTGCTGTGATTTGTACATAGGGAGAAACTAAACAGATGCTGGCCACGAGGATGGTACAACACAGGAGAGCTAAAGCGTCAGGCCAGGACTCTGCAGTCTACACCCATCTACAGACCAGTGGCCACTCTTTCAAGGATGAGGATGTGCACATCCTTGATAGGGAGGAACACTAGTTTGAATGGGGAGTCAAAGAGGCCATCTATATGAAGAGGTAACGACCATCCCTGAACCGAGGGGTGGGGTGGGGTGGAGGGGAGGGGGCTAAGAGTACATCTGTCACCATCTCACAATGCTGTGATTGCAAACATTCCCAAATCCTCTGTGAACAGTACACATGGCCATTGAAACTGTAGTTAATGGTCACGGCAATTTGCATATGAAACCAATCTCTGGTTTTGGTTGTGACGCAACTGTGTTGGTTTTGGTCTCCATACAAGTCATTTAGAATACATTGTGCCCAGATGAACTGATTCAACTTTCTGGAATTTCCTTACCTGGATTATTGAGCATGCATCAAGACAAATCTGCCATGCCCATACTCTACCAGACATCCAAGTTCTCTTTTAAAGTTTACAAGGGTGACAGCTAATAAGGAAAACTTAATTTTTAAAACCTTTTCTGAAGCATCTCTCTATCATTGGTAGCTACAATGACTGCAGTGACATGAAGACCTTGAAATATTATATACGTATACACCATCACATCTCTTACTTAATACACATTACCTAAGAGAGACCTACACAAAGAATAAAGTTTTACTTTCCTCAAAAGAGTGTTAAATAGAAGAGTTTAAAAAAATGCCCCAACTCGTCATACAAAATGAGTACTTGCTTGCTGTTAAAAAAAATACTCTGAGATTATACTGAAGCTAAAAGCTATTTCTAATAGCTTTAAGGGACTACTGTGTACCATGTTTTTCAAAGTGGACTTCCTACTTTATAAATAGGGTTCTTAAAACTCTGTCTGGGGTCTTCGCTCTCTTACCAAGGCCTGCTCTTTTAGATTTATGTACTTTGGGGTAAAGCATTGTTAATGGTCTGTCAGCGTCTGTTTATACAAAACATATGAATCATGCTTATACAAACGCATTCATCACTGGCAGCAATTATTAAGTAGTCTGCTCTCTCTCTTGTCTGCTTTGTAAAAACTGCCTCAGTTGAAACCATAATCATCAATAAAGGAGGCCAAAACCATTTTAAATGTGTGTGTGTGTGTATGTGAGAGAGAGAGAGAGAGAGAGAGAGAGAGAGAGAGAGAGAGAGAGAGAGAGAGAGAGAGAGAGAGAGAGAGAGAGAGAGAGAGAGAGAGAGAGAGAGAGAGAGAGAGAGAGAGAGAGAGAGAGAGAGAGAGAGAGAGAGAGAGAGAATGTAGGCCATTGGGTAGGGGTGGATGGAAGGTAACTTTTACTGGTGGGGTTGGCGGTGGGCATCTAGCGGTTTTTAAGACTGAGTCAAGGTACTCTAGGCTATGATGTTTGATTTGTATGTTAGAGGTCCTTTTGACATTGCTAACTGGGCTTTTAAGTTGCCATTAGGCCCAGTAAAGGCTGCTACCTTCAATGTAATTTCTGACCAATTTACTGGGCTCATAGAAAACTAGCCTCACACCCTTGCTGCGAGTGTTTTATGTCAGTTATATAGTAGCCCTTTTCATCTTGAAGATGTCATTGCAGGAGGGTAAACCACTTAAGTGGCAATCTCAAATATTCTCACTGAAATAAATGTATGTTAAGTTACTATCTTTGACACAATGGCCAACTCAGCCTATCTAATAAAATCCCTTGCATTTACAATATTACAGAGAAACACGTGTCTGCAGTGACATTCTCACCACAATACTAAGCATCGCACACATAGTGAATAGTTTGATGTCATCCAGCAGCGGTTGGTCCACCAGAGGATGAGTAGAACAAACATTTGGTGTTCTGCTGTTGTGGCAGACAAACTAGTCAGCTGTTTCAAAACAACACATGGGAAGTGTATGCCAAAGGAGAACTTTAATGCAATCTTTGAAAAAAATCTAATTCCAAAAAAAAAAAAAAAACTTTGACTATACACTGCTGGTGTTGCAATTTTTGTTCAGTTATTTGTGGTGGCAATATTCCAGTAGAATCCTAGATTGACTTATAGTTTAATGCAGAACTCAGCAAAGATTTATGCAGGGTGCTAATTATACAATGACAATCGGGGGGTGTCAGTACAGCTTACTTCAGTGAACTGAGGTTTTACAGTCCTTATAGTATATCGCTTGTTTAACGTAATGTCTGCAGTCTGTAGATCTAGTCCATTCCACCAGCTCATGGGGCACATACTACACAACAACTTTTGTAGTCAAGGGTCACCAACAAAATATTCTAGAGCAAAACTGCCAGCAAGTCAGACCCACACACACACAACAGTAGACCATAATTTCCGTTCAGATCCACACAACACTGTACCAGAGCTTTGTTTACTATTGGTAGAAAACACTTTAATCAAAGTCCTATCATATTAGTTGAGAACAGTAGGGTATGATTTTTGTGCATCCCATCAGTTTCTAAAAGTACTATTTGCCTAAATATCTGGTATGATGACATACATATTTTAAGTGCAGTCTCTTTTGTAACGCTCCTCTTTGCTACTAGGTCCTGCCTGCTGACTGTCATTCTATGCTTCCTTAATACAACAGCACATAAATGTAAAACCTACCATCACCCATACTATCCTAGTAAATATTAAGCCTACGTGACAACCACAGAAAATAGAGCCTGTAATATCATCTTTAAGTTCTAATTCTTACAGGTTTCAACTTACTCTATTTTTAAAAACAAAAAAGTGCTGGAATTTCCTGTCCTCTTGCTCATGTTGATTCTGTGGATGACATCTAATCTGAGTTCAATAAAGTCGTGATACATTTGAAATAATTCAATATGTCAGCCTTTGGCACACATGGATTTTAATATTGTTCAATTACCCAACCAGGTAAAACTGTATTCCTGAGTGAAAACAAAGATTATAAAAGCAACATCAAATATAAAAGCAACACAATGCCTGTTATAAAAGCAACATCAAAAAGGCAAAACTAACAAAACCACCACAGCCACACAAGACTATTAAAATGAAATAATAAACTCTATTTGATATCAAAGCATATCTCTACAACAACTAATCCTCCATTGTCTCACTGCTCATGACTGAGAGCCAGTGTTAGCTAACATTAGACCATATATGACAATTTATTTTGGCAATAAAATTCCAAGCCATAGGCACATCTAGCTAGCAATTAGCCAACATTGAAAACGAAAGGGTGCGCCATCAGCTAGCTAATATTAGTTAGCTCATGTTAGTGTTAATGTTAGCGCGCTGCTCTTGAATGTGCGCTGTTTGTCCATGTAGACTTGCCGTAGTTGCCTTTGCACTGAAAAAGCCTTGATGAAGAGCCGTTGTTACTACTCTTCTCGTTCATTTTCTCTGCTGAACATATGTCTGTGAGTAATACTTTGTGAAATTCGCCCGTAATGGTTATTTGAAACAGTTATTTTGTGTGGAAAATGTAAAAACTATAGCGATGCTAACCGCGTTAGCCTGTGTGGCATTTCCAATGTGAAGTTAGCATTGATGCTAGTAAGTTAGCTGTAGTGCCAATCAGTGATAATCCCAGCACATGTTGAGGTGTATTTGTGTTGTGCTTAACAATTCATGACTCAGTGTTTGTTGATGTGAAAGGAAGAGTCAAACACATTAAAAATTGCATTTTTTTTTAAATTTCTGTATTGCAGTTTCACAGTGCTTCTTACAGTAAACGTCTCAAAATTACCTGCTGTCTTTTGGATGTTTATTAAGGAAATTGTTTAGCTATCTGCCAAGCTAGCGATCACGTCTACACGCTAGTAAGGGCAGAATAGTTAAGCCAAACGTTAGCGTTAGTAGCTAACATTAACTGTAACTCAAGACAAAAGTTGGAAACTAGCTAACATTAGCGTTCATTAGTAGACTGTTTAATTCAGATACTCTGAAGGTAAGAAAGTATAGTCTACTGAACTATCCAAAGGAGTTGAATCAAGTGCAACTGGACTTGGTATATATCCGTGAAGACGTTTCGCCTCTCATCCAAGAGGCTTCCTCAGTTCGTGCCTTTCTGACTAGACCAAGCTAGTCTGACTGGCTGGTGATGAGACTCGGAATTTATCCTCTTTGGAGTCGTTGTCAGAGCTATAGATGTCCGTGGCTCTTTGTGTTCCGATGTTTACCAACGCCCGTCGCTAACAGAGCCATAGATATGAGTGGCTCTTTTGTGTACCGATGTTTGGCCGCGTCCGTCGTTATCGGAGCTATTGATTTGCATTTGTTTAGGAAGTGTTTGTAGGAATGATTGTTTGAGGAAGCCTCTTGGATGAGAGGCGAAACGTCTTCACGGATATATACCAAGTCCAGTTGCACTTGATTCAACTCCTTTGGATAACCATGACCTGGATGAACGAGAACATTCACAGACTGTCTTGGTGTCATCTCCTCAAGTGTTCGTTATGTAGTTATTGTTCACTTGGTATTGTCTGTTATGTTCTTGCACAGTTAAAATTATCTACCCATCTATCTCTCTATCTCTGTTTATGACCGATTTTGAGAAATTTTCTGTTTCTCTTCGGGTTTGGCTTAGACATACGGCGGTTTTCCTTCCGCAGGATGTGATGAATTCTGATGCACAAGAACAACTTGACCATGTAGATGAGTGCCTCTTGGCTCTGGAGATGATGCCTGATAGTTCTGACAGTTGATAGCTGAACGCTCTTTTCGATTTTTGATTTCTTTTCGCGGAATCCGCGGCTGTTTGACGTTAGTCTTCATGCTGACTGGCCTTGAGACTTCTCCAGATTTCGCGGAATCGCTGCGTCAGCGCCCTCTTTAGGCTGTTACAGAAAAACGACCGAGTGTCCGCTCTTGTTATCTAAGCTCTTTGATCATGATCATGTATCTGTTAAAAATGAGGCAAAAGAAAAAGAAAAAAAAGGGCAGCGTAGTAGACGGCGGTGGTCGGCTTGTGGATCCGTACAAACGGAGCAGTACCATCGGAAATACCACAGGAAATTGTGGGGGCAGTGTTGCGCAGTGTAGTTAATAGCTCACGCGCGACCAGCCAGCAACACACAACAAAGAGACGAAGAACTGTGCGATTCTCCGTCCACATGCCGCGATGTACTTTATGGCCGCACAGACCACTGCCGTCTACTACGCTGCCTCTTTTTTAACAGATACATGATCATGATCTCCTCCACCGTCGCCATGTTTGCAACCGTCTTCTTCTTCGTGTGAATTTCCGGCAGCCTAGACAGCTTACCTGTGAACTTTGAACTTAACTCTGAACTGCCCTCTAGTGGACGTTGTGGATTGGATGTCGTTACACGTTCTGCTCGCTAGGTGGAACTAGCTGTTAGTACTTACCTGAGAGAACTAGTTAGGATTAGATGAAGACACACTACGCATGCGCACGGATGTAACTGAATGAGTTGTTTTCATAAATGAGTTAAGAGTGGAATAAAACAAGCCTCGCCCTTCTAAACCCGAACATAGCATGGTACCACTAGTGGGGTTTAGCTTCTGAATACTTGTTTGTCTTATTTGTGAAGGCAAAGGCTCCATCCACTCCAGGCTTAGGGAGCTGGATGAGTGAAGCCCCCTGGCAGGGTCACTCCTGGTGGTGCTGGAGGCATCTGGCTTGGATGACCAGAGCCCTTGATGGCAGGAGGAGGACAGATCCTAAATGAGTAGGTTCCACTCTCTCCCAGGAAGCTTTGGGTTTTGAGCGACGGAGAGACCGTGAGAGAGACAAGAGAGTAGGAATAGTTGTTGTGAGAGGGGGTGCAAGAACCATGTAGGCCAGCAGCAAAGGTCATGAGACTGCATGGCAGAGTTACTTTGGGCGGGGCATGGGGGAGTGCCATGTCCCTTGCCCTGAATGGCTTGCTGGCTTTGCTCATCCAATCCTCCTTTGGCAGACCCATGAGCCTTGGTTTGGTTTTCATCAGTCATATGAGGGCCTACAGTAGCCGCAGTCTTATTGAGCTGAGGAGCAGGAATGCCTTTATTAAGGTCTGAAATGATTCTCGGAGTTTTTTTTTTTGTTGTTTTTTTTTTTTGTTTTGAGGAATCTTGGTTGCAACATTCAGCCGGTCCATGACATATGCAGCAAGGCGATTGGCTGGATGAAGCGATCCCATGTTCGCCAACAACAACCCTGCCTGATTGTACGACTTTCCATTTACTTGTATGAGTCCAATTGCTTGGAGCCCCCTAGGTTTCTTTCTAGCTCTCAGTCTGCCAGCAGGTAACACGCCACTCAGAAAGGGTGTGACTCCAATCTGCACCTCTGGCTCCTCAGCAGAGTTGTGCTCCTCCACTGGCTCCTTTCTCAGTCCATCTACACACCTCCTTGTGTGTAGAGGGTCTAAGGACAGGATGTTGTGTTGCTGTTAAGCCCACTGAGGCAAATTTGTGATATTGGGCTATATAAATAAAATTGATTTGATTTAGATGGACTGAGGCTTATGTGGAATAAAATAAGCCTCATCCTTCTAAACCCGAACATAACAGATGTATTGCTTAACAACCATGCCAACGTAAAACACGAATGGGAAGTATGTGGGCAGTGACGTTTAGAACATTTGAAACGAACATATCTATTTACGTACATAAAGAGAGTTAAAATGAGCCTTAAAAATTACGACGACGACGTGGCGTTGTTCTCCCTCGGGCCGAACCGCCTAAAACGCGAAGCGTTTTGAGCGTTGCGCCAAGTAGTCCATCCGCTCATTAGTACGAACCATTGTGTGTAACTCGATTTTTTTTAAAATAATGCGCTAATTGCGCTTTATGGAGGTCGGTTCATAAGTACGGGCGTTCTTAACCTGGGACTCCCTGTATTTTCAGTTAAATGTTCAATTAAACTACCTGCAGATGCTGTGTTAAAAACTATTCAGGGATTGTTGCTGCAGGTTTTCATGGTGGTGTTGTCAAATTATAATTCTGTAATGAGTCTGTTATTTAAGTATTATGTAGAAAAATAATGAATAGGTCAGATTTAGTTCATGTTGCAAGGATTTCTCCTTTGCATTTCAGGGAAACTGGACGGTATGATTAGTTTAAAAGGTTTGTAATGATAGCAACTATCTACTTCTGAGGTTTATGCAATGTCTGCATTTTCAGTTCCAACACTATCGGTATTGCAATGACAAGCATTATGTTGTGTTGGTGGTGATTTACATATGATTGAATGCAATCAATAAAAGCGTGACAACCACAAACTTTAAAAAAAATGTCAACTCAATTAAAACCGCTAAAGCCTGCATGTGTAGAAAACCTTACCTGAAATTACAAAGCGAAAGGCTCTAAGCAAAATCGGCTGGTGTTTACACCCTTAGCGCAACCAATCTTGCCACCGTCCTGATGTCAATTTTCTCCATCGACAAGAATGCTTTTTGAAAAAGGCCCTGCTATATGTTAAACAGCTGTCGGAGAACACTTGCTTCCCTAACAATCGGGCACCCTCATGTCATTTGTCAGAGAGGCCTGTATCTATTTGGCCAGATAAAATATTTACTTTCCAAAAGCAACATTTTTAGACTGAGGCAATAGATCTTGCAGGCTGCGAGTCCCTGAAAAGTTTTAAAACATCTGGTCTGTTGGAGAAGCAGCTTAGATGGAAACTCCAGAAATGGGAAACATATTGGATAGCTTTAGTGTTTTCTGTCACAACACCAATCAGCTCTGTGATTTACTCAACAACGGAGAACCAGGAAGAACAATCAGAGTCACAATCAGCATCAAAATCGGGGTCATGATCATGAACACAAAACAGAATCTTGTCAGGGCAAAGGTAGTATTTGGCCACTTGGTCTATATCTGTTCTTATCAGAAAACAGGCACAGTATGTGTTTTGTTATTTCAACATGTGAAAAAGTGCCGCTCTGATGGCCGAGCGGAATAAACGGGCCATTCTTGTAATCTGCTCGTCATGTGGCTGGGAGGTCGGATCCCGGACTCGTCGTAACCGGTCGCGGCCAGCGCGTCCACGGGGTAAGGCATTCATTAGGCCACCCTTACCCGAGGGATAGTGGGTGTAGAGCGGTGTAGTGTAAGGTGACTCGTCGTTTTCCAGCGACCCCTCTGGTCCATCTAGGCGCCTGAAGCCAAGCAACCGAAAGCATTCTCCCTACGTCTCCTTCGCGGCCTGACGGTAACGCAATCCATGCGAGGCTTCAGCGTGTAAAATATCGAGAGCAGCCGACACGAGTTTGAAGGAAGCTGGTGTTACGGCTATTTCCTTCCTGTGGAAACGTGAGCCAGGGGAGTTATACGACAAGAGTTCCGGCCATATGCCATTGGGTTAATCGGATGGGATAAGGGAAAAAACTAGGGGGGGGGGGGACCGTGAAAAAGTTTACATAAATGGAGAGAAACCAGAATCCAAGTTAGAATCAGAACGGAAATTGTTTTTGATGCTCTATTGTTTTATTGATTCTAGACTAGTGGTTCAGAAAATGAAGCTGCCTGTAAGATGGACATGATTATTAGTTATGTAATCATGTAGTACGATGCCTTCTATTGTAAACAATTATCAGGTTATGACATTGGATCAGAACATCTCCCCATTACCTTGTTGTCTGAATTGGTCCTAAATGTGAATGTACACTCTGGAGTGTGACACGAGGACTGTTACATCATATCCTGTGTATAGGAATCAGTGTAATTTGCCAAATGCGTTTGCTGTCACAAGTAACTGAGTGTCTTGGATTGAGGTCACATTCAACAAGTAGTCTATAAAAATGTATAAGTGAACAAGTACTAATGAAATTAGAAATTTAGGAAATAGGGGGTCTTGCCTTAAGAATTACACGCATGGTTTCTGTTAGTCTGATGGGTTGCAATGACACAAGTCGGATTTGAATAGGAGCCATCCAAATTTCACTTGATATTAACCACCATTTTTCCCATGCTTTTCCTGCGTATGAAGGTTGACCAAGATATGCTTGTGTGAGCTACATTGCTGATCAGAGAGAGAGAGCGAGAGAGAGAGAGTGATGTGGGTCTGACACTGAATAAGTGTCCTCCCTGATCAGAGCTATGGCTCCAGTCGATCTGTTTACTGCGTCCTCCTGCTTGGCCTCACTGCTAACCCAAGCTGACAGACGCTGTGCCTGCATCGCCCAGACATCAACTCCAGCAGATGCCGCTGAGCTCAGGCCTTTCATCTCCCTACCTCTTCCTCTCTCTGTCTTTTCTATCTGTCCTCTCTCTCTCTCTCTCTCTCTCTCTCTCTCTCTCTCTCTCTCTAGAAGAAGGGTGTAAATGTAATTTGGAAGTGGAGGTAATGAGATCCAGGATAAAACATATATCAGATAACAGTGGTGCTACAGAGTTGTTCAATTAACTTGATCCCACCGAGATTATTGGTAGCAGGAGGGCAGAGGGCATCTACATTATGCTACTTTCACACTAATATGTACAATAATAATAATAATAATAAAAAGGATTGCAAAGTGTAGCTCATACTATATAAAGCAACATGTACTGCAACAAAAATTAAAAAAAATAATTCTAAAACGTGTGCTTTTGAAATAAAGTAAAAGACACTCAGATGGTGAGCCTGATAGAAGTTATATCTTGGTGCTAGTGAGAGAAGTATCTTAAAAGCAAGTGATAAAAATCAAAATACATCCTTAATTGTGCAGGTAGTTAATAAAGCAAAGCTAAAATAATGGTTAGCAATTGTCTCTTCTTATCAAAACACTAATTATATGGATAAAGTTAAGTGCATCTGACAATCTGTCACAATAGCAGCACCCTAGACAGAATTTGCAACCACAGTCTTATATTGCAGTTACACCTGTGATGGATTTCAGACAACATGCACATGGATCAATACAAAAGAACGAAATATGGAACATTTTGTTTTTTATATAATTTCTGTTCTTAATAAACTACATTAACAAAAGAAGATGAAATTTAAAATTACCAGACAAATTACCTTTGGGATCTACCAGGCCACTGGTGTCTTCTAAGGGTAACAGGATGTTACATAAAATGCATCACTTCCCGTGCACACTAACATTTTCCGTAAGTGTACTTAACTAGCACACCAGTGATTCGAATAGGCAATAGCAAAGGGTCTCAAGCTGAATGTATTGCTGCATCTCTAATGGCCTCTAACATTAATAACAAAAAGTTAATACAACAAAAATACAAAACAATAATATAACAAAAAGTTAATATTTTGCCATAAAAATGTAATCCCATGGAGCTCTGAGGTCATGTTCAGAATATAATGTTTTCTTTATCTTGCAGTGGCACTTATTGGCACTTGTCTGACACACTAATGAAGAGATTTTCACATGAATGTCTCAAAAAATTCTAATTATTACCAAATTGTTTCCATATTACATATACAAAAATGTAAGTAATAATGACCCTTTGCTCCTTTTTTTTTTAGCGTTCCTTGCGAGTGGAAAGGAACATGAGTTGTAGTTAAAGGGTCATAAAACAGACAGAAGTGTCTGTCTCCGCCTCCTCCTCGTTTTTGAAAGTAGCAAACCTACTGGAGTTTTGGGTGGAGCTAGGGAGGGGGAGATGGGTAGTGTGACTGACAGTTTGAATCATGCCACAACTCTCATGCATGTGGTTCATTGCTTGGTAACAGTAAACAATGGAGTCAAGCTAGGTTGTATGCCACAGAGTAGACAGTGAATAAGAGCTGGAGGCCAAAGGGAATAGATGCTATAGGAAGAGGTTTCATGCCCCATTAAATTCCATTGTGTAATTTCGGTACAGCCAGTTAGAGAAGACTCATCATTCGGTGGATTCAAATGTCAATCACAGGTGCTGTAAACTAGGTGCTGTGGCTACAGTAAGTGATCAAGAAAAGCTGCGGCTGACTTGCTTTTGCTAAGCTAACCAAACATATAACCATTGTCTAACTTTAACCCTAAATTTAACCACTATCTAACCTTAACCCTAGATTTAACCCTATCTAACCATGGGTACCGCCCCTCTGTACCATCGCTTCATGGTATCTATCATCAGGTAACTGTGTTTTGCTTGCTAGAACGTGCAGAGCAAGCCACCGAAATGCTAAGCTAGTTAATACTAGTATTTTATCATATTTCACTGAGGCCTCAAAATTGGTTCACACCCACCTTAACAAAAACACAAATCCATATGGAATACAAATTTCTTATGCAAAATAGTCAGTCTTGGTGTCGGGTGTAATTCAAGGCAAGAATTTTATACTCTCGTACATTTTCCCATTAGTCCAGCAATGGAATCCTTTATTTGGGTGGAAAATTAAGTCACACTTCAGTGGTCTATTTGCGGGCATGTGCAAGCTTTGGAGAAGTAAAAAGGGGGGCGATGTTAGGGGTGGAAGCATGCATAATGTTTCAAATTCTCAAAACCACCAAAACATTTTAGGCAAGACTTTTTCATCACAAGTTGGTGACAAGAAGATGGAAAGAGAACTATATTAAGCAATTTATACTCAACATTACACCATGGATGCATGCAAACTGTCATTGACAAATTGAGTAACAAAAAAAAGGTGAATTTAAGGTTTCATGTCATTTCATTAGGAGTAAACGCCCACAGAAAATCAACGTCTACAGTGCTGTTTTTTGTTTTTCTTGCCTTTTTGTATCTGTTTAGAGTACTGCTGGTGTCGTGTGTGGCTGCCGCTTCTGCCTCTCGTAGCCCCCCCCTTCCCATCCACCCCTCTATGTTTGTGCTGTGTTTATCTGTTGTCTTGTTTCACCGCCGTTTATTGTAAAGCAACTTTGAGTGTTAGAAAAGTGCTATATAAGTTTAATTTATTATTGTGTCCCTTTAGAAGGATGTGACCAAATGAAAATCTGTTTGCACATTTTAATAAATTACTTTTGAGTTTTAATTAGATACACACTTATTTGTACCACACTGATGGTATAAAGAATGAATATGAGAAGTTTCAAAACCTTGGCTCTCCTCATCATTTTATGTTGACCTTTATGTAAGTGTTTGAATGATTTTAGATAGAAAAGCATAATTTTCCTATTTGTAAGATATCCCTAACTATTTCTTTACTCTTGATCCTCTCCATGTGATTCTGGTATGTAAAAATTATTAATGTTTTATATCTGATATGACCAGACATTGGTAATACATTCTTGCCGTTTGGTTTTCTCCTGTCATAGAAAATCACAAGAGCCTTCTTCACTGATTCTTTTACCAGTATGAAATGATGGCTTGGTTATAAAATAAAATAATGACCCATTAACAGAATACAATACCATTCACATGTTCACCCAAACCACACACTGCATATCGTTTGTTGGTCCCCAAACCCCAACATTTTACAGAGCGCAATGAATAATGTGCCTAGACTTTTACTGTCTCCAATAGCAAGACTACTCCCATATGTGCTTATTAGCTGTGGCGGCTACAGGGGACAGCATGGGTTTGTCATGAACTAATGTACCAGGAAACACTACTGTTTGATCCAAACAAGAAAAACAATCTTAATTTTTTTCCTCCAATTGAAGTAGCTTTTCTTTCCTAATTACATACTTGGATTTAATCTGGCAGGAAAACAATTAAGGAATTGATATGATTATCTGGCATGCATAAATTATTACTTATTTAGTGCCCGGTAAAGTTGCAAAGTGAATACAGAGCACAAATTCTCTCCTTGTGTCTTTTCTGTTAACTTAAACATTGGGTAGAGTGTTATATCAGAAGAAATTATGAGTAAAAGTTTAGCAGGAAAAACAATAAAATAAAATAGAACACAGAATAATTAAACCCAACACTAAAAACAGATAATCAAGTGAAAGTAGAACTTCAAATAAAATCAAGACCTGATGGGGTAGTGGGGGGTTGGAAACTTCTATCAGTCTGTCTTAAGCCTCAACTGATAAAATACAAACAGCATTGCTTGAGAGCTTGAGAATCTCAAAGTGTAGTTGGGCTCATAGCGTTTTGAATTATAAGACAAAGCAATTCTAGAATCGGTTATAAAATGAATACTAAACTGCCACTGAGGTTGAGGTCTTAGTACTCCCAGGGTTTGGGTTGAAGAATTCTGAGTAATACCTGTGCTGGTCAAGAAATTCGTTCAGAGAATTACATAAAACAGTCAAGTGAGGTAACTGCTCCATACCATTTGAAACATTTTGCTTACAGGCACATTCAACAAGCCACAGGGGAGATTTGTTATTTTACAGTATGAAATCAAATTTGGCGGAACATATCGTTTTGTACCATTTTGTATCATATCGTATTATCATATTGTATCTTATCGCACTACAGGGCCCGGAAGTAACATCTGCTATCCTTGGGTCCTGCTGAGGTCAGCATGTACTCTAAAGAACCACTAGTGTTGGGCCCATCCCAATGCGCCCCCCCCCTCCAAAGCCTCAGCCCTGAACCCTCACCGACTCAACTGACACCACCCGGTAAATGCTTGAGTGTGAGATGCTGCAAGGGCTCGAAATGGTATAAAAAGGAATGGGACAGCACTTTGCACTATATCTCGTTACCTTGACGACGTCAAAACGTGTTTTGTGCTAATGTGGGTTGGGGTTTTTAAGTTTTTTATTTTCTTCACAGCCAAGGCACTTAAAGGGACCTACTGCCTGATTTGAACGTCCTCCAGGCTCTTGTTTTACAGAGTGGATGAGAAGTAATTGTCAAATAATCGATCTACTCGTTTTTTTTCCAAAATAGCATAATTAAGCAAAAATGGAAAGAAATTGTTGATGAATAAACTAGGTGTGTAAATGGTACGTGGACGGCATTTATGTAGCACTTTTCTAGTCTACCGACCACTCAAAGAGCTTTACAGTGTATGCCTCTCTCTCTCTCTCACTCACTCACTCACTCATTCACTCACACACACAGATGGTGGAGGCTGCCATCCAAGGCGCCAACCTGCTCATCAGAACAGTTAGGGGTTCAGTGTCTTGCTCAAGGACACTTCAACATGATCTCTGGAGGACCGGGATTGAACCAGCAACCTTCAGATTATTAGAAGACCCGCTGTACCTCCTGAGCCATGCCGCCGTTGTACTATCGCATAAGCTTTCATTCCTCTGATTTTATGTCTTTATGTACTGTTGAGCTGGGGTGTGCAATCTTCTCCTTGCGTATGGAGGATAAGCAAAGCTTGACTGTTTTCTCTTTAGCTTTTAACGTTAGGCATATTTATTTAGGCAAATACAGCAGGCCTTAGCTCTCTACTACCGACTCTTACAACACACACTGTCGCACACTTACAACACACACTGTCGCACACAGAATGTGGCGACGTCACATCCGAATGTACCGTAATACAATGAGTAAGGGTGCCATCAAACAACAACACTTAACACCCCCACTCGCTCTTACCTCATTGGATTACCTGGAAAACAAAACCACAAAAATAAGGCTTCTTCTTTACCTTGACAATGAGAACACACTCTTTGCACTTCTAAGTGCCAAACATGTCTTGAGCAAACCTCTTTAGCTTGGTGGCTGGCTTTGTCATTACATCAGTGATCATTTACTCAGTAGGACAGTATTCCAATATTACCTTTCCATTATGTTTTTCTCTTGTATACACACAGTGATCAGTGGGATTCTGTACAAAACCATTTTCACTCAAACATGTATGTAACATAGCATTCCAATTTCTGCCTGACTGCTTTAGACCATAGAGAGACTTCTGCAACTTCCATACTAGCTTTTCACACGTTTGACTTTTTCTCATAACCTTCTGGTTGCTCTATTTAGATTTCACAGTCAATTGGTGCATGCAAATAGGCTGTCTTAACATCCATCTGGTGTAAGTCTAGGTTCTCCTGCGCTGCCTTCTGCATGACCACTCTTACACTTGTCATATCAGCTGTGGGTGAGAATGTCTTCTCGTAGTCAGTTCCTGGTTTCTGACTGTAGCCTTTTTCTACGAATCTCGCCTTGTACTTATCAGATCCATCAATGTCACACTTGAGTGTGTAGACCCATCTACCCCCCACTACCTGTTTACCTGGTGGCGACTGGGTGAGGCTGAAGGTCTCGTTCTCCTCCAGTGATTGCTTCTCCTCGTTCATGGCATTTTTCCACTGCCTTTATTTGGTTGATGCTATGGCGTCCTGGTAGGTTTGAGGAATGCTGCATACTGCTCTATAACAAGAGTCCATGCATGTTCGCAGTTTGTCCTCTGTATCCTCAGTCTCGGATTCCTGTAGGTAAGCTGGTCTCCTCTTGGTTCACGGTGGGTTCCTTCTAATTACAGTCTCAGTGACTTTGCCCGGCTGTGTGCATTCAGTCTTTTCAGGTAAAGTCCCAGAAACTCTACTCTGAACATCCTGACCTGGTACATTTTCCACATTTTCATCAACAACATTTTTTTCACTGTCATTGACCCTGGTATGTATATTCCTATCACCATATTCTTTGTCTGACTCAGGTATTTGTGTTTCCTTTTCTTTGGCTGTCTTGGTTGTGAACTTCACCAACCTGTGCTTTTGAACCCTCTCTGTGTCTGGATAGTACACTACATAAGCTGGGCTGTTTTGATCGTAACCAATGAAAACACCTTGCTCGCACCTAGAGTCTAGCTTCCCTTTCTCTTGCTTGTAAGCAAAACACATTGATCCAAATTTCTGCAGTTTGGATATGTTTGGTTTCTTGCCTGTGAACAGCTCGTATGGCGTTTTCTTTGTGCGCCTGCTGTAGCACCTGTTCCTCATGCAAGCTGCTGTCTGCATAGCGTAATTCCCTTAGCTTATTTGGTAACTCGCTTTCTATCAGTAAGCATCTGCTCATATCATAGAGAGTTCGCCAGCCCCTCTCTGCTGTGCCATTTTGGTGGGGTGAATAGGGTGCAGACATCTCGTGTCTAATCCTATTCTTGGTTAACAGTGCCTGGAAGTCTTGGCTTGTAAACTCAGTGCCGTTATCTGAATGGATACACTTGACTTCTCCGTAAGGTGCTATGTCTGCTAAGAACCTTTCTGTGGCTTGCACTGTATCACTCTTGGACCTTAGAAAATACACCAACACGGTACCTGAGTAGTCATCTGTAAAAGTCTGTGCATATCTGTACCCTGGACCTGCTAAGTCAGTGTGGACTAGTTCTAAGGGTTTCTTAGCCTTTCTATCTGGCTCCCTATTTCTCGTCTGGGTGAATTTGCCCTGTGTACCCACTTCACATAACTGATCTGGTCTGACTGCACTTCCTTTTATCTCCATGCCTTTCACTACACCTTGTAACTTGTACATCTTCATAGTTACAATGACCCAAAATTTCATGCCAAGTTTGCATGTCGTGACACCCCTTACATTGGTCAACACTCTCCTCAACAGTTGGCAAGTAATACAAATTTCCACTCTCGTGGATGTCAAACCTGCTACCGTCCTTGGTTACCATGCGACTGTCCCCTTTCTTGAAAGTGATTGTTGCCCCTCCGTTTGTTGCTCTTGCCACTGAAAAGATGTCATGTGGGTATGAAGGCATGTACAGTGTATCCCATAGCTGTGCTCTGTGCTGTCGTCCGGCGCTGTCTAGTTAGTAGACATATCATCACCATTCCTCTTCGTTGTGCTATTCCACTGCACTTGGTGCCATCGGCCAACTCCACTGAATGGGTGTCAGGCTAGAATGAGTTGTCGAAGCTTTTAAACTTTCCGATGTCGCTCACGATGTGGGATGTTGCTCCTGCATCCACCATGATGCCTTTCATCTTCATGTTGTCTGGTGGTCTCTCGTTCTTTGTGTGCTTGGCCTTGAAGAGATGGTCTTGGTCGCTATTTTGTTCCTCCGTGACTTTTCTGACACCATCTTGTTCCCCGTTTTTCTTGCACAGGGATTCTTGGTGTGTATTATTTTTGCAGTAACTGCACCACACTTTTCGAAAACATTTTCTTGGCTTGTGCCCTTTTATTCCACACTTGTAACACGTTACGTTGGCATCTTCATCTTTTCTGTTGCTACCGTGCGTCTTGGTGGGGCCTCGGTCTTTCCTTGCACATATCTTCATCACATTATCCATAGCTCTTGCCGTGTTCATTTTCTCCACCTCTTCATAGACCCGTAGTCTTCTTTTAACGTCTGCGAACGTAACGTTATCTTCGTTTTGTGTTATGTGGACGGCTAGCGGCTTAAAAGAGTCTGGTAGCCCGCCTAGTATCATGGCTACGATCAGTCCATCACTTATGGTCTTGCCTGCATCTCTCAGAGCCGTAATGAGGTTCTCCGCCCTTATTGTGTAGTCGGTAACACTCTAGTTAATCTGCCATGCGTAGCTTGGTCAACGACGTGTATAAATTTATTACCGCGGCTTGCTTTTTCCGGAATGATGTTCTTTCAGTATTCTCAGAGCCTTCCTGCCATCATCAGCGGCTTCATGTCTTATCAGCGATAGGCTTTTATCATCTATCAGTCTTATTAGCTCAGCATAGCAATCGGCATTCTTCCTCCTATCTTCAGCTAACTGTTCTTCGCTAGCGCCGGTGGGCTCGTGTAAAATTGTCTCTTTTAGCTTCAGAGTATGTAAGCAGCTTAGGAATCTTGTTTCCCAAAGGTCATACTTATCTTCGGATCCGTCGAACAAAAGCTGCGGTGCCAAGACTCCTGTTGCTCTGCTTGCCATTTTGCTAACGCGCTAATTTTACCGTGGCCTACTAGCTTGCTATACTTTCTCTTTGCTAAGCTAGCTTGGTAGCTTCATTGGCTAACGCATAATACGTCGTGTAAAACTTCTTCCGAGAATATAAACACAGATTAAGAAACTCTGTGATATAAACGCTCACTTATCCCCAAGCTGGTCCACATAGCCTGTAGAAGTTCCGTGTAATACTTCGCGTTAAAATTCTTTCGAAATGCTAGCTTGTGTCCAACTCTGCCTGGGCCCATAACCTGTTGAGCAGGGGTGCGCAATCTTCTCCTTGCGTATGGAAGACAAGCAAAGCTTGACTGTTTTCTCTTTAGCCTTTAACGTTAGGCATATTTATTTAGGCAAATACAGCAGGCCTTAGCTCTGTGCTGCCGACTCTTTTTTTTGTACTACCGACTCTTACAACACACACTGTCGCACACTGAGAACGTGGCGACGTCACATCCGAATGTACCGTAATACAAAGAGTAAGGGCGCCATCAAACAACAACATTTAACATGTACCATCTTAAATCCTCGTCATTGTAGTCTTTTTTTCTTTTTCTTTTTGAAATTTCGGCATACCAGGGTACCCAATATGCCAGACTTAACACCCATGTGCCCATGTGTCCTTCCGTGCTTGTTTGTTTACCGGTTTTTTTGTTTGTTTTTGTTTTTTTGTTTTTTATTTACGCTTCCGGGCTTCCCCTGGTGACCATGTGTTTAACGTCACAGCGCTATGAACTGTGGGTAATTCCCTCAGACAGTCTGGAGAAATGCAGACTTAACAGGCTGTGCATAAAGGGCTCAAAATATCTGCGAGAGCCCTCATGCACTTGACTATTTGACAATGTATTTTATTTATTTTAGTACTATTGTTGCTGCAGTGTTGAGGAGTCGAAACACAAGAATTTTACTCTTGTACTTGCATACATTGAGACGTAACAAATAAAGAATCTTGAATCAATGGGCCAGACCTAAACACTCACTGATTAAACAGGAACGCACCTCAAAATCTGTGAGTGTGGACATTGGGATTTGGCCTTAGTAAGTTTTTCGCCCTCCTAACAGGTGCAACAAAGCTATCCTAGGAGAGTCAGCGAGATGTCGATCAAACACAGCGTTTACATGCCCAGACGGACCTGAGACGAGGTCTAATCAGTCAACTCAACTGGAAGCACCTGTGTGGGTCTCCAGGGGCTTTAAATGTGAAGCAGATTCTCATATTAGAGTTTCCTGAGCTATTTGAAATCTAACCATGAACTAGGACAAAAAAAAGCGTTGCTTAGTGACATGTCAGCCATTGGACAGGGCTACCAGATTTGGTTTTCCATTCTGTTAAGAGCAATGCTGACCAACTAGGAATTTAGGTTATTAGCTAGTCAAAGATTTGACATATGCACAACATCCACTCCATGTCTTGCTCCCACAGACAAGAGCAGACAATGCAAACAGACTGCTGTGGAACAGCAACAATTTCACACATGTCCAGTGCAGAACAAACAGGTTGAAAGCAGCAACCCTGCCTACAGCAGTGACTGTACAATACAGAAGTGAATGAAACAAAAGATGGATAGCCGATGTCTTTGGGATCTGTTTTTGTTTTTACCTGTTTGTTTGTGTTGTATATTGTTATTATCGCATTTTGAAAAGAATGCATGGTTGTATGTAAGTGTATGGTTGTATTTGTAAATGCATATGTGTGAGTATGAATGTAAGGGTGCTTGTGTGTATATAGCTATATGTATAGTTTTATGTTTTTTATGATGCATAATCATGTATCGATATATTTTAATTTTTATTAAATTCTGCTTCTATTCAGTTAACTGTGAGCATGAATACTAATAAACTCAAACTTCTAATGCTTTTTGAGCTAATGTTTACCTGTTAGCATTAGCTGCACTGCACCCAACCAAGGGGCAGCAGCCCAACTGTTCATCAGTGGGAGTGGAGTGACTCCGCAACACATTTTGCTGCCACTCCACTCCACTCCAATACTCTTGACGCCCAGAATTCAGACTAAAGAACAAAAATTGTAAGCAAAGTCCAATGACCAAGTGAGGATCGTCTGCCTTGAAACCGCTGTTTGACTCTTACAGATTCTACCCCATTTCTCTGATTTTATAGTTTCAGGTAATGTACGCTTGTATTTATGTCAGTCAAATCAAAGGTTACAGTGCATTTCAAAATAATATGTAGTTCAGACAAATGAAAATAATTGCTTGAAATTGATCTTTTAAATCAAGACGAGTGCGTAAAAGTGTAATCATTTTTTCATCCTATGACTTAAGTCACCATTTAACATGAACCATAATTTGATTGAGGAATCAGTAACAATTTATTGTAATTTCTTTCATGTACTTGCACACAAAAGAAACAGAATTCCATAATTTTTGCTGATTTTTCCTGATTCCTGATTTGATTGTTTTGAATACATTTTCTAGTTGCTTTTACTTCATGTACATCATGCATATTTCATTTTAGAATAAAGGCGGAATAATTGTGTTTCTAGGAACCCGTAGGAGACCAGATATAAGAATAAAGAGTATCTACTTCCAAGGATATAGAAGTTGACAAGTTCTCAAGTAAAGGAATAAAGGTATCTACTACACAGAGTTGACTAGATCTGGAGGAGAGATGGGAGAATAGAACTCTGTACATTAAGAACCTTCATTCCTGTGTCCCACATTAAGCACATTTTAAACTTAACTCCCAATAAGTTGTTATAGGCCTATAAGTTATAGGCCAAAGCCCCCTAATAAGTTAGAAATTGAAATGTTGATGATAATGATTGAGAATAATCACGAAACTGGATACAGAGAATGTCAATGAAAAAGACTAAGGTATGTCCTGTGGTGGTCCTAGCTTGCATGGCACCCTGGACCCCCCCCCCCTCCACACACACACACACACTAACAAAAATTATACATCTACCCCCCTCGCCAACAAAAATTGTGCATCTTCTCCTCACCCCCCAACAAAAAAAGAACCATTCTACACAATTAGTGCAGAATGGTGCTTAACACATAAATAATTAACACAAATAAATAGTCATAACATTTAAGTCTATATAAGGCATGGTGGCGCAGTGGTTAGCGCAGTCGCCTCACAGCAAGAAGGTCCTGGGTTCGAGCCCCGGGGTAGTCAAGCCTTGGGGGTCGTCCTGGGTCGTCCTCTGTGTGGAGTTTGCATGTTCTCCCCGTGTCTGTGTGGGGGTGCTCCGGTTTCCTCCCGCAGTCCAAAGACATGCAGGTCAGGTGAATCGGTCATACTACTAAATTGTCCCTAGGTGTGAATGTGTGTGTATGTATCGGTCTCCCTGCCTGCCGCTCAATGACTGTTTGACACTTGTATATTGAGGCGTAACAAATAAAGAATCTTGAATCAGTGCGCCAGAGCTAAACACTCACTGATTAAACGGGAATGCACCTCAAAATCTGTGTGTGGACATTGGGATTTGGCCTTAGTAAGTTTTTTGCCCTCCTAACAGGTGCAACAAAGCTATCGTAGAAGAGTCAGGGAGATGTCGATCAAACACGGCATTTACATGCCTAGACAGACCTGAGAATAGGTCTAATCAGTGAACTCAACTGGAAGCACCTGTGTGGGTCTCCAGGGGCTTTAAATGTGAAGCAGACTCTCTTACTAGTTTCCTGAGCTATTTGAAATCTCACCATGAACTAGGACCAAAAAAAAGAAGAAAAGCGTTGCTTAGCGACATGTCAGGCCTTGCACAGGGCTACCAGATTTGGTTTTCCATTCTGTTAAGAACAAGGCTGACCAACTAGGAATTTAGGTTATTAGCTAGTCAAAGATGTGACATATGCACAACATCCACTCCATGACTTGCTCCCACAGACAAGAGCAGACAATCAAACAGACTGCTGTGGAACAGCAACAGTTTCACAGTCCAACCTTGCGGGCCATCCCGGGTCGTCCTCTGTGTGGAGTTTGCATGTTCTCCCCGTGTCTGTGTGGGTTTCCTCCCACAGTCCAAAGACATGCAGGTCAGGTGAATCGGTCGTACTAAATTGTCCGTAGGTATGAATGTGTGTGTATGTGTCGGCACTTGTGGTGGCCTGTCCAGGGTGTCTCCCCGCCTGCTGCCCAATGACTGCTTTGATAGGCTCCAGCATCCCTGCGACCCTGAGTAGGATGAGCAGTTTGGATAATGGATGGGTGGAAATTTAAAGATATAAGACACTCGTAAATATCAAAAAGAGACAAATAGAAAAAATTGTAGTATATTAATACAAATAAAAACGAGAATCGAATTATTACACTATTACCCTATTGCTAACAAAAAAACCCAAAACAAATAAAATTACATTGCACAAGTCCTACTTCACACTAATAGAATAACAAACTTAAAAAAAGAGAACCTGATTATTACATTATTTCACTTCAAACAAGAAACACAAAATGAATTGCACAACTGCCATCTAAAACTTGACCTTTTTGCCTTCCTTGATGCAAAGTCATCAATTATATCATCATGAGAAATCTGTCCAGCATGACAGCAAGGCAACTAAGATGTTTCTGTGGACCTAAGGTAGGATTTGATGAGGTTCGGATTTGATGAGCTTCAGCTTTGAAAAGCTCCTCTCTGCTTCAGCTATGGTCACTGGAACACTGGTGCCGGCATGGGGGGGCAAATAGACTTGTTTGTCCCCCCACTTTCGGGTGTTATTGTCGCAATTCCCAACAAACTGCTGTCCAATGCATGGTAGACATGGACATGGTAAAACCCCACACACAGCTGGAAATGCTCTCGAGCCTTTTGACATCCCACAACTCTGTGCTCAACTCTACATCATAATAGTCATTTTTGATGACTATTATGATGTAGAATTGAGTGGTGTTCTGGAAGCAGTGGGAGATGCAGCAGGTGTTTTTAGTGAGGTAGACAAGCCAATGTCCAATGATGGACTCTCTGTTCTCTGTTGTTTGAAGACCTGCATCCGATCTACAATGACAGAGAAATGACTGGTGGAAAGTACAATATTTATGTATAATACATTATCAGTTTGTGCTGAAGAGATTTGCACAGTATCACATGTCTAGGGGACTAAACCTCACTCTGCTGCAGTGCTGTCTATTTGTGTGTTAGTAAGCATGTTGGATGTATAAACTCCTTTTTAATAGGACATTGATTTTGATTTTCTTTCAAACCTTATTAAAAAACATTGACTGGTTGTTTGTTACAGTGTAACAGTTATCAGAGTGAAAAACACAAGGGTCTGTGTTAACAGGAGCCAGGACGCTCCATTTGAGTCAAACCTTTTAACTGCTTGTTGGCGGAATACTGCACTAATTCACGTGTGTATATATATATATATATATATATATATATCGTGTTTTTTTTCCCGAAACCGTCAATGGTGTTGAGTGCTCGACTAATATATATATATGTATATATAGTGTGTTTTTCTTTCCTGGAAACCATCAATGGTGTTGATAAAAGTGTTCAACAAACGAGGAACGGAACATTAAAATATATATATATATATATATATATATATATATATATATATCCAACCATTATCTGAACCGCTTATCCTGCTCTCAGGGTCATGGGGATACTGGAGCCTATTCCAGTAGTCACTGGGCGGCAGGCAGGGGGACACCCTCGACAGGCTGCCAGGCCATCACAGCGCTGAAACACACACACACACACACACACACACACACACACACACACACACACACACTTGCTTTGCTTGCTTAAGGTTGTCTGTCGTGTCCGACAAGGACAATCCTGCCTGTTACTTGTGAGTCTTCTTATGGCTGTAAAGCCCAATCCGCGATCCACACTGTTTGCCACAGACAGAACAGGTGAGAGCACTGGCTTCATGTCTCTTTAGATGTCTCCTGGTCCGTCGATCACCTTGGTCCTCCTCAAGCTTTTGCACCCATTGTTGACAGAGCTGCCACCAGATGGAGCGTTGGGCAGCAGTGTCCTCCAGCTGGCTTGGGTTCAGGCCACACTTTTTTATGATGGTCTTTAGTTGATCTTTGTACTGTTTTTCTGGCCCCCTGCCAAACAGCGGCCAAGATGTAGCTGGCCATACAGCACTTTATGTGGTAAGCGCTCCTTCGGCATCCTGATGACATGACCGAGCCAGCGAAGTTGGTGCTGGGTGACGGTAGCCTCCATGCTGATGCAGTTGGTCCTGCAGAGTATTTCAGTATGGGGCACTCGGTCATACCAGGTTATCCTCAGGATGCATTGTAGGCATCTGATGTGGAAGACCTCAAGCATCCTGTGGTGGTGGCTGTACAGGGTCCATATCTCACAGCTGTAGAGGAGAGTCGTGATGACAACTGCCAAGTAGACAGATATTTTGGTGTGGAGGTTGAGGTCTTTGTTTTGAAAGACCTTTCTCCTAAGTCTGCCAAAAGAGGATGGTACTTGCTTAATCCGGTTTTGTATCTCCCTGTCAATGCTGCCGTCATCAGAGAGGAAGCTGCCCAGGTATTTGAAGGATTCCACTGTCGCGAGTGGTTTGTCCGAGATGGTGAAAGTTGGTGAATACGATGGAGGAGTAGATGCCCACTGGCATACTACTTCAGTCTTTGCCACGTTTATAGAGAGACCCAGCCTACCATACGCCCTTGCAGGAGCTGCAAGGGTAGCTTGCAGTGCCTCCGATGTGTGGGCCACAACTGCACAGTCATCTGCGTACTGTAGCTCGATGATGTGCTCAGATGTCATTCTTGTGACCGCTTGGAGCCTACGGATGTTAAATAGGTTTCCATCTAGTCTGAAGTCCACAGTAACCCCACTGTCCTTCCTGATTTCCTCGTGGAGCAGCAATGTCACACACAGGAGGAAGATGTTAAAATGAACTGGAGCAAGAATGCACCCCTGACGTACCCCGGTGCACACCCTGAAGGGCTCGGATTCCTAGCCTCCAATGGTCACACGTGCCATCATCCCCACATGAAATTGTTGAAGGGTGTTGACAAACTTTTGTGGGAAGCCAAACTTCAGGAGGAGGTTCCATAGGATGTCCCTGTTGACTGTGTTGAAAGCCTTTGACAGGTCGATGAAGGCTATGAAGAGGTCCTGGTGTTGCTCCCTACACTTCTGCTGGAGTTGCTGTGCTGTGAACACCATGTCCACAGTACTCCTATTCCTCCTGAACCCACACTGTGACTCGGGCAACATCTCCTCTGAGATGTTTTTTACCAGCCTGTGTAACATGACTTTGGCCAGAACTTTTCCAGCAACAGCCAGTTGTGAAATGCCATGGCTGTTGTCACAGAGAGACTTGTCCCCTTTGCCTTTATATATGGAGATGATGTTAGCATCCCTCCGCTGCTGAGGAACGGTTTTGTTCTTCCATACGTGTGAGATGAACAGGAAAAGGGCATGGATGCAGAGGTAGCCTCCCTGTTTAAAAATATCTTCAGGGATACTGTCAGGGCCAGGGGTCTTGTTATTTTTCAGCGACCTAACTGCACAATGAACCTCTTCAAAGGTTGGTGGAAGGTCAAAGTCTTGGATGGTGGGGCGGACAGGTAGTTTATCCAAGACTGGGGGATCTGTTGGGGAGGGCTGGTTCAAAAGGGTCTCAAAACGTTCTGACCATCTTTTTGTGATGAGTTTCTGATCCTTTGTGAGGGTGGTACCTTCATCAGACTTCAGGGGGGAGACAGATCTGTTTCTTGGGCTGTAGATGGTTTTCACTGCATCATAAAAGTTGTGCATATCGTTTCTATCGGCATGAGATTCTATTTCATTTGCCTTCGATATCCACCACTCATTCTGCAGGGCACGCAATTTTGACTGCACCTCTCTCCTGGATGCTTGCCATTGTTGTTGGAGTGTAGCTGATGTAGGATTGTTGAGGACAGCACTGTGTGCTTTGTGCATGCCTTTGAGTATGGTAGTTATTGTGCCTGTGTTGTCATTGAACCAGTCCTGGTGCTTCCTGCTCTTGTAACTAATGGATTGGGATGCTGCCTCATAGAGGCTGGAGCTCACAGAAGAACATTTCCTGTCAATGGAATCATCTGTGCTCAAGAGAAGCTCAATGTCTTCCAGGTTTTCAGCCAGACAGAGGCGGAGATTGTTCTGGACCTCAGCCTTTTCTAGCCGGGTACAGTCAAGCCTCTTCTTTCCTGACCTCTGAAGACAAACAGCAGGGCACACCTTCACCTGGAGCCTGGTCATGATGAGCCGGTGATCTGTCCAGCTCTCAGCACCTCTCATTGCATGAGTGAGTGAGACGTCTTTTATATCAGTGCATCTCACAATGATGTAGTCCAACAGTTGCCAATGTTTGGAGCGTGGGTGCATCCAGAATGTTTTGTGCTTATTTTTTAATTGAAAGAGGAAGTTTGTGATGGTCAAGCCATGCTCAGCACAGAGGCCTAGCAGCCGCAGACCGTTAGCATTGACTTTTCCAATGCCATGCCCACCAATGACACCACTCCACACCTTGTTGTCTTTCCCCACTCTGGCATTGAAATCGCCCAGCAAAAAGATCTTGTCCTCCTTGGGTATACGACGGAGAGCCTCATCTAGTGACTGATAGAAGCGGTCCTTTATGTCATCATCTGATGGTAGAGCTGGTACATAGGGACCTAGGAGGGTGGCATAGCATTTCTTGGCCAGAGGGATCCTGAGTGACATGAGCCTTTCACTTATGCCAATCGTTGTTTCAGTGAGTCTTGGTAGGAGGCTGTTTTTTATTGCAAGTCCCACACCATGCTGATGTTGTCCTCCTGCAGGGTATCCCTTCCAGAAGAAGGTGTAGGTGTCTTCCTTCAGGGAGCCTTCATCCAGGAATCTGGTTTCGCTGAGTGCAGCGATGTCAACATTGTAGCGGTTGAGTTCCGCTGCAATGAGTGCAGCCCTTCCCTGAGGTCTTTCGACATTAACGTCCAGCAGAGTTCTTACATTCCATGTTGCGAGTTTAAAAGGGATTATTTTCTTTTGTTTATTTCAACCACAGAGAGGAATGTATGGATAGTTGCAGTAGCCTATCCAGGATGTTTTGAGTGGGCAATGTTTAGGCCACCTTCTCTAGGCCCTTCCCCAGTTAGGGTGAGCAGTATGGCTCCTAAATAGGGCTGCTCAGTCACACAGGGGTCTGCCGAGAGCAGCTGTCACCCAAACCCAGCTGCTGGCGACCATGAATAGCCCTGTGCTGCTGGCATGCAGGGGTCTGATTAGAAGCTTCCAGTGCATTCATACCTGCTCCCATCACCAGACACACCATCGCCACCAGACTTTGATCCATATTCTCATTGCTGATCTCACCAAGGCAGAGGTGGATACCTGTGCAAAGAGATTATTTAGAGTGTTGGGGGTGTGCATGTCCCAGCAGCACTTCTTCACTGTGAGAGGGTGAGATCTGGTGGCAAGGAGAACCCAAGAAGACCAGCACTCTTCCATAGCTGCAGGAGGCTGCCGGAGCTCCAGTCTGTTGGATGACCGCCTATCGTGCGCCACCATGCACATTGCTTTTCTCTCAGGGTGTGCTCCCCTAGCCTTTGTCATCCTAGACTTGCCCACAAGGCAGCGGGATAGTGGTTGGTCAATGCCAGGGTGTGTCCACTTCACGTGGGCCTGCGCATTAGACCTCTGGGGACCACTGTAGCTCCAAGATCCCCCACAGTTTAGCCAGGGACCGCAAGGTACCCAGTTACCGTGTGTGGCCACGAGGAGGCACTGCAGGAGTCTTGACGGTAGAGAAGCTATGTACCGGCAGGGGTGACTTACGCACTCGGCTCCTCTTTTCACCCCCACAAGGAGGGCTAGCCGGCGGCAGTAGCTGAAAGCAGAAAGTAGCAAGCAGAAGCAGCATGCAGCATACACTAACTACAAGCACTACTACCCCAGTACTACTGCACTGACGCATCACACATGCCCTGTGCACTGCACACAACACACAGCATATCAGCTCCCTCACGCCTCTGGGCGTACGCACTTCCATGGCCTCACAGTCTCACCATCCCACTGCTGACGCCAATGCAGCGAATTAGAAGGGCAGCCCGGGAACCTCCAAAGCCAGGATGCGAAACCGTATCTCCCACACCACGTGCAACAACGTTAAACTAGTCGACTAAAGGGTCCGACCCTGGAGCCTATTCCAACAGTCACTGCTGGGCGACAGGCCACCAGGCCATCACAGCACTGAACACACACACACACACACACACACACACACACACACACACACACACACACACACACACACACACACACACACACATTCATACCTAGGGACAATTTAGGCCAATTTACCTGACTTACATGTCTTTGGACTGTGGGAGGAAAAACTGGAGCCCCTGGAGGAAACCCACGCAAACATGAGGAGAACATGCAAACTCCCCATAGAGGACATCCCTGGATGACCCCCAAGTTTGGACAACCCCAGGGTTCAAACCCAGGACCTTCTTGCTGCGAGGCAACCGTGCTAACCACTGCGCTGCCATGCCGAATGTATTTCTTACCATATTTTAGTTGTACAAAAACTGTAGGCAAGGTTGAGAGTGAAAGGAAGTTGACGTGAAAAAGTTCTCTAGCCTATTATGTCACCCAAAGCAGGACGTACTTTCACTTCAAAATTCATTCCAGTGCCATTGCAGTGGAAGAGTAAGACAAATTCTGAGAGCAGTCCACAAATTTTGATAAACCTCTGAGAGCTGCCTTTCGTGTATAAATATCAGCAGCTCAAGCAGGATCATGGTCACGAACAGGACCAGCACATGCACTTCTGCTGCTCTAGGCAGAAAACAGTTATGCTACCCCTCTGTGCAACATACAATTCCAGCAACAACATGCAAAGGTCAATATGCCATACACCCAACACAAATAGTCTGGTGCAACGCTAGTGTGCTCCAAGTGTCAACAATATGCGTGATATGCAAGCATTTTGCAGATTCATAATGCTAAACTGGTTCCAAATTCTTTACAGCAGTCATGACAGCACGTTATAGCTATTTTCCAAATAATTAAATTTCAGATCCTAAAACTAAATAATACCAATGCAGAGCTCTTCTATACACTTTCTCATGTGCGTCACATACGCTCACACTCACACACACATGAAATGTACACAAGCACATATCGTCGTCATCATTGTCGTCTCTCGTGTCTGAGGATCCATTCCAAGAGATTAAGGAGTGTGCTTAAAAACTTGGAGCCATTCGCTAAAGCCTTGACTAAAGTGGTGATCAGGTCGCGACGCTGGTCCACACTGCTTGGCCTGGGAGGATCTAGTTCCAATACAACACAAGAGTGAAGACGATGGGATCTGCCACAGGTTGCACCCAAGTGATGGTCGGATTGGGAGTCCGGACTGCCCACTTGTTAGGCACTTACGAGCCAGGGATGTGTGGGATTTTTATAACCGCCAGTCCGCGGTCCCGTTAGGCTTTAGCCAGCTGAGTGCTGCCCAGGTTACGCCAACTCCTCAAGTGAAGTCCGGGCAATACCGCTAGGAGGGGCCTATCCGGGGTTTGTCACGCATGCAGGAATCGGTAGCCTGTACCTTTCAGCGTACATCACATGACGCTTCAGCAACCCAAGCACATATCATCAACAACTTAAACACTGACTAGAGAGCAAATAAAGTTTACCTTTCAAAAGTTTACATGGCGGATATATCTTTTTTCTCGAAGACAATCGTAATTGGTGTCAGTAGGCCAGGCTACCACTGGCTCGTGAGAGCTGAAGGAGGGCGGTAGCTGCAGGTGCAGCGTGATTGACACATTACTCAGCAATTAATTCTGCTTACAGAACGCGTAGCCTAGCGAGCCTGCAGTTACCGCTCTGCGATTTTGCTCATGAAGTTTTTTTTTTTTGTTTTTGTTCATGAATAGTTTGCCCAAATTTCACCACCCTTGCCAATTGCCTAGTTCGCCTATATGGAAGCACTGGTAGTGGTCGTGAAACCAATCACGCAAATGCCACCATTCCAATGTTGTTTTTTTTGTTTTTTGCCGTCCCCAGCAATTTGCTGCCCTTGGCAGTTGCCCATGTCACCCATACTCAAATCTGCCTCTGGGTGTGTCTGACTGTGTTAAGCTGTTTGTTCTTATGCATGTGTGTGTCTGTTTGTGCAAAGCACAGTGGCAGCTGGTGGGGTGGGAGTTATCACTGGTTGACAGGGGAGGCGGCTGTCCTGATAGAAAATTACCCGAACAGACAAAAGGAGGAGAATAAAAATGGAATTATCAGTGGAGTTTGCTGCAGAGCCAGGGATTTATCCGTCATAAATCTATCCATCCATCCATCTCTTCTTTGCTCCACGTCCTCAGGAACTCTCTTTTCTCCTTTGTGACTCCCATATATGAATAAGAATCTGTCCCAGAATTAAAAAAAAATGGTTTGTATAACAAAATCTATAAACAAAGTGCCATTTCCATGTATCCTCCGCCTCATTGTTTCCTTTCCATGCTTGACTCCTCAAGCAAGCAGTCATTTGAACTGAATACCGCTCTCTCTCTCTCTCTCTCTCTCTCTCTCTCTCTCTCTCTCTCTCTCTCTCTTAATTCAGTATGCTTGACTGGCATGGATGTTACATTAACTAATTATTGTTAATTGAATGTTGCATTGCATTTTTAATACAACTGGAATGAATCAAGAAGGAGAAGTAACAGCATTTTCTGTAATATTTTATTTGTTTGTAATTTGGTTTCAAAGTCAAGATCTAAAATCTCTCTCTCTCTCTCTCTCTCTCTCTCTCTCTCTCTCAATTCAGTATGCTTGACTGGCATGGATGTTACATTAACTAATTATTGTTAATTGCATGTTGCATTGCATTTTTAATACAACTGGAATGAATCAAGGAGGAGAAGAGTAACAGCATTGTTGTAATATTTTATTTGTTTGTAATTTGGTTTCAAAGTCAAGATCTAAAATCTCTCTCTCTCTCTCTCTCTCTCTCTCTCTCTCTCTCTCTCTCAAATACTTTCACCACCACCCTTCTCTTCCCCTCTCTTCTAATCTCGAGTCAAATAAGGTGAATTTGTTAGACACACTTCCCCAGTAACAGTCTCACTCCCTGTCGGTCACACAGTCTCTGCCTGTTAAAAGTGATAGGGGTTATACTAGCTGCCTTTTTCCCGCTGCCTTTTCTTACATACTTGGACTGGTTTTCATTGAGAAATTATTGGAGGCGTGGTTAAACAGCGATTATAAGAGGACGTCACTGTGAGGTGCCGGTCCTGGAGTTAGTTCATGGCGGCAGTTTGCGTAAAAGCCTCAGGATACGCCATGTTGAAAACGCTGTTCAGGACACTACAGGTTCACACCATTCTAGCTCAAGGACTTTGAAGAAAACCAACTTTATTTTATTTTTGAGGATCCATCCCCAATCTCGGTAAGCTAGCCCACCTCTCGGCTATTTCTCTAGTCTCGGAAATCAGTCCTTTCTGTTTCTTCCATCTTTTCTGTACACTCCAGGTTAGGACTAGTACTGCGTGTTTAACCCTTAACCCCCAGATCCGACTAGTCCGTAACATAATTTGGGGCGCTCGTCCGCTATTTATTTGAAGATTAATGCATATTGTGGTGTATTGGATCGAGCACTCGGTGCTCGATTGTGTTGGACTGTCACCACTACTGAGTTCTGTAATACACTGGTCGAGCCTAGTAGTGTGTGATGTCTCCGTCAGTAAAGATCAGACTTGTGCCGCATCCTCGTCTCCGTGTACTTATATATAACAGTGATTAAGTTAGTAACCCACGAATAGTAACACTACAATAGTGTGCATACGAGAAGTCACAACATGGTGTCAGAAGACGGAGTTACGGTATAATTCGAGGGCGGTACTTCAACGAGTTCGCTGGTAGCTGAGGCAGCTAGCTAACACGTGCTAGCCTGAGCACAAATATGGAACAGTTCAAGCCGCCACCACCGCTGATACTTACCGGGAATGTCGCAGAAAACTGGAGAAGATGGGAACAGCGTTTCCAGCTGTACATGACCGCTTCAGGTGCGTTGGATAAGGAAGAGACGGTTAAAATAGCCATTCTGCTTCACACCATCGGCGAGGAGGCGCTAGAAGTGTATAACACACTCACCATCATCCCAGAAGGAGACGACGAATCGATGGAGGACGTTCTGAAAGCCTTCAAGGACTACTGCAGCCCTCGGAAGAACGTCGTGTTTGAACGCCATCAATTCTGGTCGCACACGATGTCAGCAGGAATATCGGTGGACAGATTCATCACAGAGCTGCGCCAGAAGAGCAAAGACTGTGAGTTTGGCAGACATGAAGATGACATAAGGGATAAATTAGTGTTCAGCATAAATGATGCCCGTTTGAAAGAAAGACTGTTACGTGATAATGAGCTTACTTTGCGCAGGGCCGTAGAGATATGTAGATCAGCCGAGCTCGCTAAGTCACAAATACAAGCGATGCAGACGTCACATGTGGTCCAAGACGCCTCAGTGGAGGCATTGAAGAAAGCAACAGGGCAAACGCGGCGCGGCTGGGAGCCTGCCGTTGTCATCCGACAGCGAGATGAACCACGGTCCTACACTGTGCAGACACCGGCTGGGAGGATGCAAAGAAGGAACAGGCGACATCTGAGGAAGATACATCCGAGCCTATTCAGAGACACGGACAGTGATGAACATTTTGACTCAGAGGTACAACCCTCACCCTCACGAGCGCCTGTGCCAGTCGACTCACCACCACATGACCTGCCACCACACGACCCTCCTCCGGTGACTACGGGCAGTGCACCCACATACTACACAAAGTGCGGCAGAGCAGTTAGGCGCCCTGCCAGATACAATGACTAACCTCAGGGTTCTTTTGTGTGATCATTCAAGTGTTTATTAAGAAAGAAAAAAAGAAGGTGAAACAAAGAGTACAAGGTTTGTTTAACCTGAAATGCTGCAAGATTGCTGAATGTTCAAAATGTTTACATGCTAACCACCAGAATGTGAAAAGGAAATGGTTTATGTTGTTTAATGAGAGTCATCTGTCATTTAAAAAACATGCTTCATTAATCATTGAAGTATGCAAGTAGAAAAGACTTGTTCAGTGTTGATGCCATAGTGTTAATGGTTCGGTAAAGGGTCTACTGTTGAAGCAACTGATGAGTAGGCCACATCTCAGTTGGAAAAGAGGGACGTGGTGTATTGGATCGAGCACTCGGTGCTCGATTGTGTTCGACTGTCACCACTACTGAGTTCTGTAATACACTGGTCGAGCCTAGTAGTGTGTGATGTCTCCGTCAGTAAAGATCAGACTTGTGCCGCATCCTCGTCTCCGTGTACTTATATATAATAGTGATTAAGTTAGTAACCCACGAATAGTAACACTACTATAGTGTGCATAAGAGAAGTCACAACACATATGTTCGATAAAACCAGTTAGCCATTAGACGTCAGTAGCGAGTTATATCCAAGCATTCCGTTTGTGAGAAGAGGCACAATTGAGTTGAATTCAGCTCGGGAAAAGCCGTATGTTGCTAGGTTTAGAAGTAGGCCACGGACATACAGCTACGTGCAGAATACCTGCGCGGTAACTTCTCACTTAAACTAGATGGTTGCATATGTATGTAAAATTAAGCTAGCTAGAAGGGAAGTTGATGAATGCATTTATCGCGTGTTGAGGTTAAAAACGGGGATATAGGTCTACAGGTTGATAACAGGTTGGTTTGGCTTGTTAGCTGATCGCTACTTGGCTAATGGTGGCAGGTGTTTTGCTGGTGTGTACTGCAGTGTATTGGTTTGTGGTCTTCGAGTAACGTCGTGAGCGCTCTGTGTGCGGCCTGTTCATATCAATTTCTGGGAATGTAGGCTGTTGTGGTTTATACTGATGAGGAGACTGGCGGGTAGTCATTTTTATGAACTTTATTCAAGAACAAGGAACAACCGTGCATGCGTATCCTAACCGACTTCCGTTCTATTTGCGTACATCCGCCTGAGAGCACGCCTACTGGCCTCTGGTCGTTATACCTATACGCCCATTTCACGCCGCGGCCATCTTGGATTTTAAAAAAACCAAGTGGTGGGAATTTAGCCACGCCCCCTTCTTACTCAATCGGAAATCAATGCAGCCGGGGCCAGCAGCAAACATGGTTTGGACTACCAACCTCGAGCACCTACCGTCATTTACCACAATATGAAAACTAAGCTGGATCTTTTCTTTTTCGAGTACTTTCTGCCTCTCCTGTGCCACTGAGGAGAGACACACACAGGGCTGTATTCAAAGAAGCTGTTTAATCACAATAAAATAAAAAATAAGATACATTTCATTTTTATACGGTACATTCAATATTTATACATTAGATTGTCCCATCTACAATACTTTCATTCTTTGTCCTTTAACTTTAACAAAACTGTTGGTTCATTTTAAACTAAAATATGTTCGGTCAACTGTCATTCTGTTGTAGCAATAAACTGGAACTCGCTACCAACTCAAATCATCAATTGTTTACTAAATTAAGACAGTGATTGCTCATCTCAAGGTGTGGGCTAAAAAATGGGACTGTACTGAAATGAAGTTAAATATGTTTCAATCTATCTAAGGTTTGTGTGCACTATTTTCTTGTCAGCTGGATTTAACAAAGGTTTAAAACAGTGGTCCCTGAAAATTTGTTAGGAGAGCACACACAGTCCACAGTTGGTTGACTGTTCCACTTAGTGAAAGGAGTATGACTCCATCAAAAATGTGGTACTCCTTTATGCGTCTTATTGACCGTTCGATGTGTATTCTCAAGCCAGCAATACTCTGTGAGCTCATCGCAGCTAAACTGTCTACTTGGGCCTAAAAATGCAGGGATGACAAGTTTTACATCTATTTCATTGAGCAGGTCTTTGATAAGGAAGCCCTTATCGGCCATGACCTCATCACCTGACTCTAAGAGGTCCAGAACACCTGACCTCTTAGTTATCTCTGTAATGTCCGTAGACGCCTTATCTTACTGACATAAGAATAATTCAAGAATGAGCCGACTTCGTAGGTTCTTAACTGTGTAGCTTTTACTAGCGTTCGTTCATCATACAACCTTCATAACATGAGTGTCTAACTTCCTGTATACGTCACACGCACTGCACGTACACCCATGAGTAGGTCAAGTTAAACACGTGACAGGACCTTCAAAATAATAACCATCTTTCATTCATTACAATCTCCTTATCAGAAATACATCCTGTGTATAGATTACTTACCAGGCTAACTGACCCTGAGGGAGTGATCCCAATTAGGGATTTCAGTGTAGTGTTACTTTTATAATGGGAGTATGTCATGGTGTTCAAAACCTTCGAACTAGCTGTCTCGATGTGGATCTCTGTGCAGTCTAGTATCACTCTTGTGTTTGGGTAGAATTCCCTGAATACTGGTGACATTAGCTCGTCTACTGCTGCTCTACTAGGCCATATTGGGAGGGTCCCTAACATAAAGAGCAAATAGTTGGCCCACGTCGTACAGTTCCTGCTGACTGTGGCCGGCGACACATTGAATCGTACAGATAAATCCAGAGCAAAAAAGCCCTGCCTCACACGGCACAAGAACAGGAAAAACTGATCAATCAGCGATAAATGCTCTGCATGGAAGCCAGACACAGAAATGTGTTCTAGGTTATGGCTGTTCCTTTGCATTTGAGTCCATCGCACCATGGACTCTGCAGTAGGCTGTAAAACTAGGAAGAGTACTTTGAGTGTGTGGTAATCCTTAAAACCAGTGTAAAACCTGATCAGATTGGGTGCACACTGGAAGCGTTCTAGACCAAAACGCTCACGTTTCAGCTTTTTATTTTCGTCCTCCAGGAAAGCGATGCATTTCTTTACTGCGTCAAGCTGGTCTTCCACAGAAAGGGGCTTCACGTCGTAGTCATGATCAGGTAGAGTCGCCCAAACCTCACTGGACACATGAGGATATGTCATACATGTGGGAAGCAATATAAATCCACACATGTTCCTGTTATCAAGATGATGTGTCAGAACAGAGCTATCCACTATTGAAAGGTTAGTGAATATATATATATACAGAGTTGTCTCTTTCCCTTCTTTGATAGGAGTTGCAGGATGGTACACAGCAGTACGACACGTTGCTTCCAGCAGTGTTTTCAATGAAGAAGGGGGCGTGGCTAAGTTCCCACCGCTTGGTTTTTTTTAAATCAAAGATGGCCGCGGCGTGAAATGGGCGTATACTATAGGCTCACCACCGTATTACTCCGTGTTTATGTTCAAACCCATATACTACATCCCCCTTTTTCCACAGAACAAAAAACAAAACAATCACATTATAGACTTGTTTCCCTATCTGTTTGGAGATGTATCAAAATGGAGATGTAACACTGTCTATAAGACCACTATGAACTGTTTAAAGATCTGGCTTTGAATGTTTACTATATCTATTCTTGACATCAGTACAGTGTTACATTCTTCATACATTCATTGTTCATACTATACATTCATTACATTTTCTTTTTTTTCTTCTTAAGAACTCTGTACAGCACCGGCTACTGGCAGTGTGCTTCTTAGGACCTGACCCATCAGTATTTCTGCAGCAGAGAGACCAAGTCCAGTCACAGGAGTGTTCCTTAAAGTCAACAGAGCCAGGTGGGGGTCTGTCTTAATCTGCTCCGCCTTCTTTAGCATGAGTTTAATGGTCTTTATTGTGCGTTCTGCCATCCCGTTAGACTGTGGACAGCCTGGGCTTGAGAATGTCCATGTTATGCCCCAGTCACTTGCAAACTGACTCATCTCAGCGAATGGCATGTGGTCACTCACCACTTCCTTCAGAACACCATGTCTGGAAAACACGGCCTTCAGCTTTGCTATTACTGTGCTTACTGTTTTGTCACACATTTGTTGGACCTCAGGATATTTTGAGAAATAATCTACTGTGAGGAGGAAAGATTAGCCTTGTAGCTCAAAAATATCCACACCTACTTTGTACCATGGTAGCTCTGGCAGCTCATGGCATTTTAGTGGCTCCTTCTGATTCTTCGGTAGATGTTGTTGACAGGTGGGGCAGCTCCCAACCATTTGCTCTATATCAATACGCCTGGCCAATATAGATACTTGCGTGCCTGTTCTTTGGTCTGTTGTACTCCTTGGTGGGCTATGTGCAGTTGCTGTGGCATGTCTGATCTCAACTTTTTAGGGATAATGAATCGGTCTCCTGCCATCAGGACCCCCCCCCCCCATTTACTGTGATTGTGTCTCTGATTGGCCAATAGAATTTAAGCTCAGCATCTGTCTGTTTTTTGTGCTTTGGCCACCCGCTCTGGTGAATGTCTAGTAGCTTTTGCGAGGTCCGATCCTCCTCAGTTGCCATCTTAAGCCTCTTGTGCATCTCTCTTTCCAGAGCTTCAGTTGCTTCCATGGCATAGACTACCTTTTCATCTGTAGTCATGGACTCCTCTTGTGTTTCCACAGCACCAAACGCTCTGGATAAAGTTTCTGCTATTAGCATTTCCTTTCCAGGCGTGTACTTGATGTGGAGATCATAACACTGAAGCTGTAGCAGCATTCGTTGTAGTCTGGCAGGTGCCTGTGCTAATGGCTTTGTGAATATAGCTTCCAGAGGCTTGTGGTTTGACTTTACCACCACATGTGCACCAAACACGTATTGGTGGAATTTTCGTGTCGCAAACATGACCGCAAGCAATTCTTTTTCAATCTGCGCATAGTTGCGCTCAGCCTGTGTTAGGGCTCTGGATGCATATGCCACTGGCTGTCCTTACTGCAGCAGGCATGCACCTAGCCCATCTTTCGATGCATCAGCTTGGAGGACTTTCTACTGTTTTGGGTCGAAGAATTTCAGCACTGGAGCCTCAGTCAGTGCTGTCTTGAGTTTGGTCAGGGAAGCATCGTGTTCATGTGACCACAGCCACTGCATATCTTTCCTCAGTAGCTGCCGTAAGGGTGCTGTCACTGCTGCTTCATTAGGTATGTATTGGGACAGGTACTTAATCATACCTAGTAGCCTTTGTAGACCCTTTCTATCTTCTGGTGCTGGCATGTGTACAATAGCATTCACCTTGTCACTGTCTGGCCGTACTCCCTCAGGGTTTATCACGTGTCCCATGTACTTCACCACACTTACTTTGTACTGCACTTTGTCTGCATTGAACTTAACATTCATCTCTTTGGCTCTCTGTATTACCTTGTGCAGTATCTCGGCATGTTCCTTCTCATCAGCTGCAGCGACGATCATATCAACGGCTATCACCTGTATACCGTCAATGTCACCAAATGTTTCATTGTTCTTCTGTTGGAAGACTTCGCTGGCTGATTTTTATACCGAATGGGAGACGCTTGAACCTGTAACGCCCCCATGGCGTGTTGAAGGTGCATAACCGTGACGATGCTCTGTCCAGCTCAGTTTGCCAGTATCTGTCTTTTTTTTATCGAGTATTGTAAATATTCTCTTGCCAGACAGTCTGCTTTGGACATCTGTTGGTGTCGGTATGGAGTAGTGCTGTCGTCTATGGCTTCGTTCAGCTCTCAAGGATCAAGGCAAAGTCTGAGTGAGCCATTCATCTTTTCAGTTATTACCAAGCTGTTCACCCACTGTTGGTTCTGTTACTGGAGTGATGACATCAGCTTTTTACAGCTGACTCAGTGTCTTTTTCAGTTTGTCCATGATGGCAAACGGGATTTTTCTGCAGTCATGGATCACGGGGGTCACTTCTATGTCAATGTGAATGTGATGCTCAGCAGGGAACTCCCCAAGCCCCTGGAACACCTGGATACTGCCTCATCAGCTCTTCTTTGGTTGCAGGTGAGCTCTCCTTGATTTCATCAACACGTCTGACCAAGTTCAACTCGTCACATGCTGCTCTTCCAAGAATTGGAGATACTGACTGCTTAATGACATAGAACTGGAGCTTGGACTCTGCTTGCTCAGTACTGCATTTCAGGTAGGTGCTACTGGCTGGCTTTATCTGATTACCTCCATAAGCTCTTAATACTGTGTTTCTGGGACTAAGGAGTACTTTGCCTGGGAGTTTTCTGACCTGTTCTAGAGGGAGAACACTAGCGTCAGCACCCGTGTCTAGTTTAAAGATGATGGGCACTCCTCTAATTGACAAAGTAGCTCACCACGTCATATCACTAGCTTTACTCAGTGCATTTACCTGGGTGTACTCCAGACTGCCCACAAATAGTGAATCCACTGTCTGCACTGCTTGCACTCCTTTCATTCTGCACATCTTGGCAAAGTGATTGCCCTTCCCACAAGCTCTGCACTTCATTCCATAGACTGGACATACTTTTGGGCCGTATGTCTTTCCGTATCTGTTGCATACTTTTGTTTGGTTGACATATTTCACCTTTTTATGATGAGCATTGAACGCTGTTTTGTTGACATTAGCTTTATTTTGCCTTATTGGTCTTGTTGCCTCTGTTATTGCATGCACTTCATTTTCCTTCTTTGCGCACACCATTATGCTGATTTGCTCCTTGGCTATCTCTGATGTCCTGCAAATATCAATGGCTTTAGTTAAAGTCAGGTTAGGTTCTCTTTCAGATGCTTATCTGTAACACTGAAAACGATTTTGTCTCTCACCATGTCATTTTCGGTTATACCGAACTCGCAGTCTTTGCTCCTGTGTTTTAGCTCTGTGACAAATTTGTCAATGTGCATTGGTTCTTGCATTGCATACGTCCAAAATTGGTGCTTCTGAAATACCACGTTTTTCTTTGGCGTACAGTAGTCTCTGAAATTCTGCAATATGTGGTCCACCTGCACGTCTTCAGGCTCGGCCCTGGCTATATCAAGTGTGTTGTATACCTCGAGTGCTTCTTCGCCTTGCGTGTACAGTAATATTGCCACTTGCACCTCCTTTTTCTGTTTTGACATTTCAGTTGCCGTCATGTACAACCTATATCTGCTCTATCTGCACCAGTTTTCACATATGTTGCCTATTAATACTAATGGAGAAGGTGATTTAAATTGTTAATTTTGTTTTTCTTCCACATTAGCGTAACCCCAAACTCTATTCACTTTAGCGCCGTCGGACCTAACATGTTTACGTTTAGTCACTGGGACTTTTCAACAAGCTCACCACTCTCTTCTCTGTCTCTCGTCTTCTTCGGCGATTAACATCAAATGCCACCACTTCTGACACCATGTTGTGGTTTATACTGATGAGGAGACTGGCGGGTAGTCCTTTTTATGAACTTTATTCAGGAACAAAGAACAATTGTGCATGCGTATCCTAACCGACTTCAGTTCTACTTGCGTACATCCACCTGAGAGCACGCCTGCTGGCCTCTCATCATATTCCCTATAGTATAGGCTCACCACCGTATTATTCCGTGTATATGTTCAAACCCATATACTACAATAGCGACTTATGAGTTACCTCTTTTTGCAGGTATGTTTTTTCGCTAAGGCTATTTGGTAGTGGTTACCTTTAGAGGTAATTTCGTGAGAGTGTTGTCTCTTTTGGTTAGCCTATTTATGAGAGAATTTGATAACAATAACCATGGCAGCGTTCAACGTAGACAAGTTTTTTGGGAGTGACTTTGCGCGCAAGGATTTGCGTAAGCTTAAAAAAGATTTTCTTGCAGTAGTTCAATATTGTGAGGTAGACATCACTCCAGAGACTAAAAGCCAGAGATTGTGGAGACCCTGATTTCAGTGTTGCACCTAAAAGATCACGTAGAAGAAAGAGCAGAGCGAGAGAGGGGGAGTGGCTGTTTCACCTTGAGTTAGCAAAGCCGACATTGGAGCAAGAGAAGATTAAAGTGAACAACAGTGACTTACAACGTAAGCGCGAAGCTTGTTTTGATGTTTCCAGCTGTTTGAGACTCATGCCAAAATTTTAACTGGGATGATGTGGGGTTTTTTCTTTGATGCTTTTGAGAAAATTGTCAAAGAGCTGGAATGGCCTGAGAACAGGTGGACGTTGTTTATCCAGAGTGTGCTTGAGGGCAAAGCCCAGGAAGTTTAGACGGTGTTAGATGCTTCTGACAGCAGAGATTGTGATACTATGAGCAAGGTGGTTCTGGCAGCCTATGAGGTGGTGCCAGAAGCCTACCGACAGAAGTTCAGGTCTGCAGTGAAAATCAAGTGAAACTTTCCTTGATTTGGCTAGGCAACAGGAGGTATTTGACAGGTGGTTAGCAAGCACTAACACTGACACCTTTCAAGAGTTGTGGCAACTTATGCTGGTGGAGCAGTTCAAAATCAGTTTACCCTGGCGTATGAGGATGCATCTAAATGACATGGGCATTACTGAGTTAAGAAAAGCTGCTGTGGCAGCAGATTCTTATGAGGTAACTCACAGAGAAGTGCCATAGAAAGGAAAGTATAGGAGGCAGGCTGCAACTGTTGGGCCTGGTGAGGCTGTCATTACAGAAATTACTCCCACCTCTGTTCAGTCTCTAGGACCAGGGAAAAGATATGAGAAACCTTATTTTTTTTCCAAAAAGATGTTATCTGCCATTATCGCAGCAAACCTGGCCATATAAAATCCAGTTGTCTGGAGAGGAAAAATGGAGATGGGGCTAATTGTGGGATTGATTAGCGCCCAAACTCAGCTTGGTTCCTGTGAAGTGAACAGTTTGAACCTGCCTTCTTGCCCAATTGTGAAGGGGTTTGAAGGTTTTGTGTCAAAAGGGGCAGTTTCGGGTGTACCTGATGGCGAAATGGTCCTTATATCAATTTTGAGGGACACAGGTACCACACAGTCCTTTATGGTTCAGGGTGTCCTAGACCTACTGCCCGCCACCTATTTAAAAGCTTCTACCCCAGTGAAGGGGGTAGGAGGTGGTTTTGTTAATGCTCCTCTGCAGAAAGTATTTCTGACATCTAACATTGTAAATGGACCGGTACAGGTGGGTATTGTTCCTTCCTTGCTGATTGAAGGAGTTGCCTTTGTGTTCGGCAATGATTTGGCTGGTACTCAGGTTTGTGTGACACCTGTTGTGAGTTAGACACCTTGTGAGGTCCCTAGGACCATGGCTTTGGAGAGAGAACATCCTGAGGTGTCTACGGCATGTGTGGTGACACGTGCTCAGACTCTGGCTGCTGAAAAGGGAAATTCCTGTGAGCAGGATGAACTGTCTGGTGGTTTGGCTGATACCTTTTTTGCTAGACTAGCTGAGGTGTCCCCTTGCTCCCAGTTTTCTAGGGAAGCACTTATATGAGCACAAGGAAAAGATCCTTCTGTAGCTTGATTAAGACAGATGGCTGATAATGCTGAGGACATGAAGGCTGTGGCTGAAGGTTTCTTTCTCCAAGATGGAGTCTTGTTGAGGAAATGGCAGCCTCGTGATCATCCTGCGGCTGAACCATGGACCGTTATGACTCAAATTGTGTTGCCTTAGAGTTTAAGGAAGGAAATCCTGCATTTAGCCCATGAAGTATCCTTAGCAAGTCATTTAGGCATCTGTAAAACTCAAGAGAAAATCAGTAGACATTTCTACTGGCCCAAAATGCATAAAGACATGGTTTTGTATTGTCGTAGCTGTCATGCTTGTCAGGTTGTGGGCAAGATTGGAAAGGGGCAAGTCACATATTTGGGGCACCAGGTGGGTCAAGGTTCAGTGAGACCAAGGACTGCCAAGGTGCAAGCCATTTTAGACTTGCCTGTTCTGAAAACAAAACGCCACCTAATGTGCCTTTTGGGCATGTGTGGTTTTTATACGTGGTTTGTTCCCAACTTCGCAGCTGTGACAACACCACTCACAAACCTATTGAAGAAGGGAGTTAAGTTTAGCTGGTCAGCGGATTGTCAGACAGTGCTGGAAATGGTTAAAGCTATTCTAGGTAGTAAACTGGTGCTTGTTGCTCTGGACTTCTTTGTCCCATTTAAGCTTGCAGTGGATGCTTGTGATGTTGGAGTGGGGGCGGTGCTGCTACAGACTGATGGGTCAGGAATAGACAGGCCTGTTGCATATCTCTCTAAGAAACCGAATCGCCATCAGAAGCGATATTCCACCATCAAGAAGGAGGCCCTGGCTCTTGTCCTAGAAGTCCAACACTTTGAAGTGTACGTCTCTAGTCCTGGAGCTGATCTGGTAGTCCTCACTGATCACAACCCACTTGCATTCCTGTCAAATTTTCAAAACATCCAGTCAGAGTGTTCCATTGGAGTTTAATTTTACAACCATATAACCTGACAATAGTGCATTTGCGAGGCAGAGAAGATGTTATTGCAGACACCCTGTCAAGGGGATGAGCGTATGGTTTGGGAGTGCATTGTTGATGGTAATGCATGTGGATCAGTGGAGTAAAAAAAACAAACCCAGATTAGATTATAATTGTAAATAGGCTTGTTGTTTTAAGAAATTAGAAAGTGATTAATATAAAAAGGATACAACAAAAAGGGAAAAAAACCCAAATAGTTTGAAATCGGATGTTTTTTTTGCAAGGGGAAAGGAATGTTGGAAGTGATAGGGGGTTATAGCTGCCCTTTTCCCTCTTCCTTTTCTTACTTACTTGGACTGGTTTTCATTGAGAAATGATTGGAGGCATGGTTAAGCAGCGTTTATCAGAGGATGTCACTGTGAGGTGCCGGTGCATCTCCTGGAGTTAATTAATGGCAACAGTTTGCATAAATGCCTCAGGATACGCCACTTTGAAAACACTGTTCAGGACACTACAGGTTCACACCATTCTAGCTCAAGGACTTTGAAAAAAAAAAAACTTTTTTTTTATTTTGAGGATCCATCCACCATCAACCTAAACTGAACTAAAATATCAAGACGGAGTCCGCCACTTACAGGAGCTGAGACCCACGCGGCCAAGGCCTTGTTGGAGGGACCTGCTAGCCTGCTACCTCAGTAAGCTAGCCCACCTCCCAGCTATTTCTCTAGTTTTGGAAATCAGTCCTTTCTGTTTCTTCCCTTGTTTCCATCTATTCTACACACTCCAGGTTAGGACTAGTATTGTGTGTTTAACCCCTAGACCCGACTAGTCCATAACACTGCCACACTCCTGCTTCAACTTTCTCTTGATCAATTTAATTTAATTTCAGTTCACTTAGATTCGATTCAGTGCAATTTGGTTTTACTGTCATAGCCATGGTTATATACAGTATTGCCAAAGCATACTGGCATACCTGTCAGTGTTTGCCTCCTACACTGAGAGAATCAAAACACAAATAAGGCAAAATCTTAGTGTCAAAAGGCATCACCAGTTATCTGACTGTGGTGCTCCTGGTTACAATCTGAACAGACTGATACAAGTAGGAGGTGCTGTGTGTGTGTGTGTGTTCTATCTAACGCTTGTCTAAATTAAAGAGTATCAAGAATCATGAACAATTTCATAGATTTATTTTAGATTCTAAGTTCTCGATTGTCCCACTTGGTGGCAACTTGTTCTCTGTGGTAGTATCTATACATCTCGTGATCACACTGCTACTTTCTGGACCGCTAAGTTCCTTGAGTTATTGTAGCCTGTTTCAACACTTGTTGGTTGTTGCATACCTGTGTAGTTCTGATACAGACATGTTGCCTTTCATTGTTTCTTATTTATAGTGCTCATACTGGTGTTAACTGCTGTAATATTGTTTATTTACTGACAAACAGTGTTCAGGGTCACTGGTAGTCATGGGTGACATTTGGGTCCCAAAATTGGGGGGCAAAGATTTTTTTTAATCACATAATTGTATCAATGTAAAAGTACAACTAGTGTGCAATAAACAAAACATGGGGTTTCAATGTCAAATTTGTATTTTAAATAAGTGACAAAGCTTTAACACATTTACTTTTTTACCTTTGCTGCAAAATTATGCATATCGAGGATCGCTTTTAAAAAACGTAGTCCTACACGTCCCTTTTCACAACAACATTTGGAACGTTGCAAAACGTTGCCAATGTTTCGAATAGAAATTATAAGAACAGACGTCTATGTGTTCCACCATTCGAAACGTTTCTTCTTTGTTGTGGCCAGCAACGCTAAATGCGCGGCATGAGTAACAGAATGCCCGATCAGCGGCGGGCGGGGCTGTACCCAAGCCACGGGTAGGTAACATACCATTCCTTTCCAAATCTTCTCCCTGCTGTTGCTGGGAATAACAGAATAGGTTGGTAGGGGCCGTTCTCCACGAAATTCAAACAGTTTCCTACACCAAGAATAGGATCTCGAGCTGCAGGTTGTAACACCACAGCATTGCCTGCTTCTCGCTGCTGAACCTGCATCTCTGCATTGTCCACTTCTCGCAGAGATTGCTCTGAAATGTTGCCTGTCTCTGTGAGACACATCATCGTCCTGACGCGATTCTTCATTTTCATTCTCTTCAGCCTGATTGATTTTTGTTTTCTTTGTAAAATAACTTAACGTGTTACTGCGTTTGGACATTTTAAGTTAGCCTACCATAGCTAGATAACATGGTTCGCTTCAGATCGGTACATTGCCCCCAGCGGCTCGTAGGTGTAATTACAGCAAATAATATTTGTATTTTTTTAAATTACGTTATGTGATATATTATTTTAATTATTCTTTGTGAGTTAGGGGTGGCATTTGCTCCCCCTTGCCCCCCGTAATATTGCCCATGCTGGTAGTCATGCATCCTTTTCATAGTGATACCGTTCTTACATTTACAAATCACTGGGCTATGTCATGTTCTTATATGGGGATGATGGGTGAGAGAGAACAGGGGGTTTTAAGGTGAGAAAGGCCCTCTGCCCCAAACAGCTTCACACTCTGCTTTGACAGTGGGCCTCCTCATTCTCAACCCCAAACAAAGGCCACATCTACCGTACACACAGGCTGTGATGCAATCTATTCCCCCCCTTCATTTTCCTTCCTCTTTGAACTAAGCCAAAACATCTCATTTCTGCTATCACTAACTGAAAGGTAAAAGTCTGATAGTGGGGTGAACTGTGCGGTCTGTCTGCTCTGTAACACATGTCTTGCATGACAAGATAAATTGAAAGGTTTGAGGAAACTGAAGCGCTTCCTGGCACTGTAAGTGAAGTTCTTAGGCCCTGTTTTCTGTGTTAATATGTCCTGTGTCTATTGATATTAAGTTTGATTACTATGCACAATTATGTATTTTGTACTTGGCAAGTAAGTTTGATTTACAATTTCATTTAGCAGGCACTTTTATCCAGGTTCTGATGCTTATTTACTGTAAAATGTTCTTAAGTGTATTCTCTTATGCCTATCCATCCCTCCGTCACTCATTGTTCTCTCTTTCTCTCTCCCTTACTTTCAATTCAGTTCAGTGTGCTATATTGACATGACTGTAAAAACAGTTTGCCAGGCGTCCGGGTAGCATAGTGGTCCATTCCATTGTCTACCAACACGGGGATCGTCGGTTCCAATCCCCATGTTACCTCTGGCTTGGTCGGGCATCCCTACAGACACGATTGGCTGTCTGCGGGCGGGAAGCCGGATGTGGATATGCATCCTGGTCGCAGCACTAGCACCTCCTCTGGTTGGTCAGGGCGCTTGTTTGGGGAGGAGGGAGAGCTGGGGGGGATAGCGGGATCCTCCCACGTGCTACGTCCCCCAGGCGAAACTGCTCACTGTCAGGTGAAAAGAAGCAGCTGGCGACTCCACATGTGTTGGAGGAGGCATGTGGTAGTCTGCAGCCCTCCCTGGATCGGCAGAGGGGGTTGAGCAGTGACCGGGATGGCTCGGAAGAGTGGTGTAATTGGCCAGATACAATTGGGGAGAAAAAAAGGGGGGAAATCCACAACAACAACAACAAAAATCAACACATTTTGCCGTACCAGGTACCATCGATACATTCGAAATATAGTGACAAGACATTGCAATGCCTCAGGATTGTACCAAACAACACAATAAAGAAACGCGCCTTCCTGGAATGACGGTGGAGGGTGGTTGTGGTGTCCCTGGTAAACGATTAGCTTTATTGCCCTAATTCTTCCCGAAGTCACTATAATGATCCTAATTGTGATCGCAGCTAATTAAAACGATGGACATCAATCTACAAATTGTCCTTAGTTGTGGTTTTATTGCATAAATCTTACCAGGTCCTTTGTTGTACTTTCAGGTTAATGCCCAGACACAGATCCTCCTTTACATTTGAAGCAGAGGGGAAACATAATAAAAAAAATTCAACCTTACTATTAAAGCTAAGTTCTTTTTCAGTAGGGAATGTGTCACATGACGCATTCACACAACTTCAGCAGTTCACTGAGGAAGAAAGAACTGATGGCACAACGTTGAAAGTCAGAGAGGTCAACCAGATGTCTGAATGTTATATTTTTTATCCAAAACCAGCAATGCATGTGCTGCTCAATCAAGGCAGAGTAATTTAAAGTAGTCTTTGTTTTCACACAAGCAAGGTGCAAATGATAGGTTATTGATTAGCTCACAGATTACCATCCCTGATTTCTCCCACCATGGATGGTAATCTGAAAAAGTACAATCACATTGAGACATGCATTATAAGGTATGTGGTGTTCAAGAATATGTTTGGATTTGGTTCTAGTTTTTAGAGGTCCTTAGTAAATCAAATATCTGTAAATGTGAGTGTAGATATGTACAAACAAGTAGTCGCTCCATCCAACCGTCCGTCTCGAGTCCCCCCCCCCCCAACACACACAAACACTTTTGCAGTAAAAGCCCCCTCCCCTCAATAGCATCATGTTGTAAGTCCCATGCGATAAGGAGCAGTTGAGCTCGGTTGTGTTCCATGACCAATATGTCAAAAACGCAAATATGCACTTTTGGACTAAAACCATTACATAAAGTCACTGTAGAACATATACTCTATTGAATTGGAATGGTATTTGACTAAAGTGGGCCTTTTAAGTGTTTGCCTCAGGTGTGATATGTTCCTTCGTGATGGAGTTGGCCTCCCTAACCGCAGTAATAGTGACACCTCACAGAAACTACCACAGGTGCAGGCAAATAAGGAAATTCAAAGCGAAACAAAAACAGAGCCTGTTTTCATCTACCAACCAATTAATATGTACTTCCAAATGTTGTGTACCTGCCTAAGCAAAAAACACAAGTTGAGACCATACACTGTCTTAAAAAAAGATGGAAGTAGCAGCTGTGACATCATCCATTTATTTTTGAAGGGGTATTATGAAGGCTAAAGTTTGGCTTTATGCTCACTACTAGCTTATCAATTACTGGAGCCAGAAAATCCGAATTTGGGCAATGGGTTGAACCATGGGTGGAGCTGGGGTGGGACCTTGTTTGCAGTCAGGATGGCAGCCCTGTCAGTCAAAGCAGACCCACCCTCAACATGCCACTTTTTTAAGCCTTAATATTTTCCTAAAGACCCCGACCAGCAAAAATCGAGTAATAAACAATCTACAGCAATGTTGCTATTTGAAGCATGATAAAATACACACACACACACACACACATATCTACACACACACACATATATATATATATATATATATATATATACAGTGCTGCTTGAAAGTTTGTGAACCCTCCAGACATGGTCACTGTTTTTGTAAAAAAAAAAACATTAAAATAAGCTTATTACACATACATCAAAATCCCAATTTGTAAAGCACACCTTCCAAATAATGGACACACACAAAAAGAGATATAGTTTCATTATTTAATTCAACAAAGGTGGTTTATTTCACAAAAACTGAAAATTTAACATGTGCACAAGTATGTGAACCCTTGTATTAGTAGCTTGTGGCTCCTCCTTTTGCAGCCATTACTTCAACCAAACGTCTTCTGTAACCACTAACCAGTCTCTCGCATCTGCTTATTGGGATTTTTGCCCACTCCTCCTTGCAGAACTCAGCCAGTTGAGAGAGGTTGGAGGGACATTTGGTATGTACCAACTTCTTCAGGTCTCGCCACAACATTTCAATTGGATTAAGGTCCGGACTTTGACTGGGCCAATCCAGAGTACGAATCCTCTCTCTCTGAAGCCATTCCTTTATAGTTTTGCTGGAATGCTTTGGGTCATTGTCTTGTTGCACAATCCATTTTCATCCCAGCTTCAACTCCCTGACTGATGGCAGGAGATTCTGGTCAAGAATTTGTTGATATGCCGGAGAATTCATGGTTCCTTGGATAATATGGAGTCGTCCAGAAGCAGAAAAGCAGCCCCAGACCTTCACATTTCCACCACCATGCTTCACTGTTGGGAGGAGGTTCTTTTCTTCATAAGCAGTGTTGGCTTTTCTCCAAACATGTTGGTTTTGATTGTGACCAAATAATTCTATTTTGGACTCGTCTGTCCAGAGAATTGACTTCCAGAAGGCCTCTGGTTTGTCCAAGTGCTCTCTGGCAAAGTTGAAACGGGCAGCTTTGTTCTTTTTTGAGAGCAGAGGCTTTCTTCTAGCAACCCTCCCATGAATGTCATGGCTATTCAATTTTCGTCTGATTGTAGTCACATGCAAATTTGTCCCAGATGCTACCAGAGAGGTCTGCAACTCTCTAGAGGTGATGTGTGGGTTGGCCTTTACCTGATTTATTATTTTTCTGGTGCTTCTGGGTGATAGTTTTGATGGGCGTCCACTTCTAGGCAGAGTTGCTGTCATGTTGAAGGCCCTCCATTTGTAAATTTTTTGTCTTACAGTGGATGGATGGAGCTGGAATCTTTTGGAGATGGTCTTATAGCCCTCCCCAGACTGATGGGCTGTCACTACCCTCTTCTTCATGTCCTCGGATATCACCTTTGCTCTCGGCATTGTTGATTTGTATGGGACCACAGTGGTTTGGTTGGTTTCCTCTCTTTTAATTAGTGCAGGCCAAACCCTTTCCCAATGATGTCTCATTTCATTGGTCTACTTAAATGATTAATTAAGCACCCAAATGTGTTTCACCGAAGTCTGTTACCTGCTTGACTTAACCAATGCAGCTGGGGGTTCACTTACTTTTGCACATACCCTAATTCCATGTTTCATGTAGTTTTTGGGCTACATAAACAAGTCCCACTAAACAAGTAGATGGAATTGATAAACATATATCTGACATTTCATACATAAAAACTGGTGATGATAAAATAAGAAAATCATGGTAAAACAACCGAAACATCTAAACTGCTCAAGGGGTTCACATACTTTCAAGCAGCACTGTATATATTAACAATTCATTTTGTACAAAATGTGTTGTTTTGCTAGAAAACGTAATTTTCCTGATTCTGAATGAAACAGTAAGTGACATCTGCATCATCACCAGGTACTTGAGGCATGAATGCTTTTACTCATTTTGACTTTGGGGAGAGTCTCACAGACATTCTATAGATCCCTGAACCCCAATAAGTGGCCGCGGGCCAGGTCCAGCCCACGATAGCCAAATGTTTGGCCCATGCCGACCCACTGGCACTAATGCACCTGTCATAACGTGAAATAAAGTGCATGCTGCTTTACTTTATTTTGACCTCACCCCACACAGTACACTTGATCTATGCTGTAGAGCGCGTGTAGATGTAAGACATATATAAGTTGCTCTTTCCAAATCTGCGGGAGCATTGCAAGAAGAATGAAATGCAGGAGGATCCAGCGATGAAGGATTTTGTGACAAGCTTGGGAGAAAACTTCAAGGAACGATTTGAAAGCTCCTCTAACTCTCAGGTGACATTCTTCTCATCCTGAGACAGCCGTTCTCCGTTTTGGCTGGCGGCCAGTGGACTGCAGAGGCCAAAAGGCTGGTACCTTCCATAGATGAGGCAACTCTTCAGATGGAGGTCTTAGAGATGGGAACATCTGATTTGCTAAAAGCACAACATAAGGACATTCGGTTGAGTGACTTTTGGATCAACGTGGTTCCCCAAGCTCGATTTGAAATGAGAGCTATTGCAGAGTCCCTACTCACAATTTCCCCCTCCACATACATACACTACCGTTCAAAAGTTTGGGATCACCCAAACAATTTCGTGTTTTCCATGAAAAGTCACACTTATTCACCACCATATGTTGTGAAATGAATAGAAAATAGAGTCAAGACATTGACAAGGTTAGAAATAATGATTTGTATTTGAAATAAGATTTTTTTTACATCAAACTTTGCTTTCGTCAAAGAATCCTCCATTTGCAGCAATTACAGCATTGCAGACCTTTGGCATTCTAGCTGTTAATTTGTTGAGGTAATCTGGAGAAATTGCACCCCACGCTTCCAGAAGCAGCTCCCACAAGTTGGATTGGTTGGATGGGCACTTCTTTGAGCAGATTGAGTTTCTGGAGCATCACATTTGTGGGGTCAATTAAACGCTGAAAATGGCCAGAAAAAGAGAACTTTCATCTGAAACTCGACAGTCTATTCTTGTTCTTAGAAATGAAGGCTATTCCATGCGAGAAATTGCTAAGAAACTGAAGATTTCCTACACCGGTGTGTACTACTCCCTTCAGAGGACAGCACAAACAGGCTCTAACAGGTACTATTTAATGAAGATGCCAGTTGGGGACCTGTGAGGCGTCTGTTTCTCAAACTAGAGACTCTAATGTACTTATCTTCTTGCTCAGTTGTGCAACGCGGCCTCCCACTTCTTTTTCTACTCTGGTTAGAGACTGTTTGTGCTGTCCTCTGAAGGGAGTAGTACACACCGGTGTAGGAAATCTTCAATTTCTTAGCAATTTCTCGCATGGAATAGCCTTCATTTCTAAGAACAAGAATAGACTGTCGAGTTTCAGATGAAAGTTCTCTGTTTCTGGCCATTTTGAGCGTTTAATTGACCCCACAAATGTGATGCTCCAGAAACTCAATCTGCTCAAAGAAGTGCCCATCCAACCAATCCAACTTGTGGGAGCTGCTTCTGGAAGCGTGGGGTGCAATTTCTCCAGATTACCTCAACAAATTAACAGCTAGAATGCCAAAGGTCTGCAATGCTGTAATTGCTGCAAATGGAGGATTCTTTGACGAAAGCAAAGTTTGATGTGAAAAAAATCTTATTTCAAATACAAATCATTATTTCTAACCTTGTCAATGTCTTGACTCTATTTTCTATTCATTTCACAACATATGGTGGTGAATAAGTGTGACTTTTCATGGAAAACACAAAATTGTTTGGGTGATCCCAAACTTTTGAACGGTAGTGTATATGTGAGTCATTATTTTTTTTCAATGAACTCGATCAAGAATCAGGAAAGATACAGACTCCAGTGCACATCTTGGCCAGTGCCCCAGGCTTGCCACAACAGAATACAGGCCCAACATCAGAAGGACTGCCTCATCCTGTTGCTCTCACTTCTCTCATTGATTGGTGAATGAACATCCATTTATTTTTGTCGAGTCAATTTTATTTGTATATCCCAAATTACAAATTTGCCTCTGTGGGCTTAACAGCAACACAACATCCTGTCCATGGACCCTCTCATCGGATAAGGAATAACTCCCTAAAAAAAAAAAAAAAAAAAAAACAGGGAGAAAAAATAGGAAGAAACCCCAGGGAGAGCAACAAAAATAAATAATTGGTTTTGGACTTATTTTGTTTCAAGAGTGCGTGTTTTTTTTGTTTTTCTTGTGCCCCTCAACACAGGCTTTAAGAATCCCAGGCGTAATTATCACTAATACCACCACAACAACTACTACTACTACAACTAATAATAACGATGATAACAATTATAATGATAATAATAACCATAATGGTAGCGACAACAACAACATAAAAAAACAACTTTTTCTGGCACAATGGGGGGGGGGGGGACCCTGGACGTTTTGGCCCTTGGCTTGGCATGCATGACATTATTTGGCCCTTGGGGGGGGGGGGTGGAAACTAATTTGGGAACCCTGCTATAGACCTTCATTCATAGACCTTTGTATGACAGCCTCAATACCCAATCTTTACCTTGAACTTAACCACTATAACTGTTGTTGCTGTCACCACTGCACAAGAATCGACTTTTGCTAGTCAGCAGTCCTCGCCAGTCAGGTGCTTTCTGAGACATAAATGCCACCAAGCAAAGACCAAAAAATTGTTGAGGAAGAAAAGGGGAAATCAGACTTTGGATGGGGTCTTTAACAGAACAATAATTTTCGAAATGACCACCTTCAGATTTTAAGGTAGACACTGGGAATTCTCTCAATGACTTACATTGGACCAGATGTTTTTTTGGAGCCAGCCACCTGGTGGCCCAGTTGGAACTGAAACTTAAAGGTGAACAAAAGACCCCAATTTAGATAGCTTGTGGCCCCATCTGAGATTTTAAAAAATACCAGAGTCTGACACGATCACTGGCCAGAGGGTCAGCAGCCAACAGGTGTGACATCTCCCTGTTGACCAGTATGAGTGGCACCTGCCCTTGATTGGCCTATGATTAGGTGCACCTGTGCTGGGGACTACTTGACAGGGTGCTTTACAGACATACCTCGTCGAGTCTTGGAAAAGCTTAGCGTCAGTCAGTCTGCAGATGCCCGTGTCTCCTGAACCCTTGCCTGCCTCCTCTGTGTGAGAGAGTGTTTCCCGTGTTTAGTATTTTATGTTAATTTGTTAATTCGTGTTTGCATTTTTACCTGCCCTGTTTGGCAGTGGTTTTTGGTTATTGTATGTTTTCCGGAGTCCAGTAAAGTGACTTAGTACTTAACAACTGCCTCTGCCTCGTCTCTGCAATTGGGTCCAAACACACGGCGTTACATAGTCTGGGGAAAATGTTGGGTTGGACAACAGGTATAAAACCATGCCCTGCAGTAGTGTTTTTTTTTTTTTTTTTTACCTTTTGGAATAGCTCGATCTACTCTAGACAATGCTCAAGTCAACAACAACCATGGAGGGAAACGAGAACGCTAATTCCAGCGACAGTGCCAGCATCCACAGTGAGAGGTCCAATGATAAATCAAAATCAGATCAAATCAATTTTTTTTGTATAGCCCAATATCACAAATTAAAAATCTGCCTCAGTGGGCTTAACAGCAACACAACATCCTGTCCTTAGACCCTCTCATCGGATAAGGAACAACTTCCTAAAGAAAACTCTTTAACGGAGAAAAAATAAGAAGAAACCTCAGGGAGAGCAACAGAGGAGGGATCTCTCTCCCAAGGCGGACAATGTGCAATGGATGTTGTGTTTACGCAATTTAAACAGTACAACATTGAAAAAGGATAACACAATTATAATGGACTTAGAAAATTTGTGAAGAATATGCAAGGCTCTGCGTTTTCGGTTTTTACTGTTTTTCACCGAAAAATACCCAGATATTTTAAAAGGAGCAGGTCGGTTTAAACTGATTTTCACCTGGATTTTATGTTTACACGGATCCAAAAGTTGTTCCTGTTCATGTGAGGTTATGTAACAGTGTCCTCTTGTGGCGAAATTCGGCATGCTGGATGGCTTTGAAGAATAAAAACCGAAAACGTTGAGCCTTGAGAATATGATGCGTAGGATGCCAAGCAATTTCCAGACACCAACGGAACAGTCCAGGACCCAAGCTACGCGACCAACATCATCATGTAAAAAATAAAATAAAATATGGATGTATAAAAAGAAAATGTGATGAGGGGAATGGCAGGCAGCATCCAAGTGGCTGGAGGAGGTGGAGGACTTAAATTCCCCTAAAGCTGCTGGCCAAGAGCCAGCGAATGATGGGGGGCCTTATCTGTTTGAGCTTGCTGCCCCAGCTACCGCTCAGCTCCAAGTGGCTGGGGCAGAAGCAATGGTGGAACAGAGGATGGGGGATGCTTTGGAGTGGTAGGATGGTGTCGTTTGAGGTCATATGTGGCAAACAAGCCGAAAAAAACACATCACAGGCAATACAGTCATTGCCACTGTCATGTAGGATTCTGAAGAAATAGGACCGCGTGCTGGTAGCTAGCACTTACCAAAGATGTTTAACCACTATCAAACAAAAACTATGTTAAAAAATCACTATCAAATTAGAACTACTGAAAAAATGCAAAATATGTAACTTTTGCTTGTTTTTCTCTTTTGATATGTCTCTTGCTCAAATGCTCAGTGGAATAATTTGAATTTTTCTTTCTTTATTGTGGAAGGTGGAAGGGCGTAGCCAAGGGGTTGTGACTCGTATCACATCACACAGATGATTCTATGACAATGGCTGTAATAATGCAGTTTTCCACAGGTGGAGCAGTTAGCGGAGAGTCACTGCTTTGCATATAGATTAGGGACATTTTTAAGAAATCGGATTGAGCGGGAAATGAATCCGAGCTTTTGTTTTGTTTTGCGACACCTCCGCTCAGTCCGCTGTCACGCAGCTGTCGTAAACGGGGAGCACAATTTGTGGCAGAATCAGGCATGACCAGGACGCAGCTAAAATGTCTCAAGTGTGGCGTTATTTTAAAACAAAAACTGAAAATAGCCCAACAGCCACTTGCAATGCAAGCATTTCGCGGGGCGGTTTTTGTAGAGCTGTGTACACTACCACTAACTTGATTTGGCACCTAAAAAAACCACGAAACAGAATTTAACGAGTTCACTCAGCTAACCAAGGGCGAAGGCTGCACTGAATCAACTCACACTGGAGGGTACTTTTAAAAAGAGAGAGAAATTTCCTCCCGGCAGCGACAAGGCCGAAAAGATAACTGAAAAAGTCGCTGAATTCATCGCTTTGAATGACCAGCCCATCACTGTGGTAGAATACACCGGGTTTTGCCATCTTTTGGAGCTGTTGGAGCCACGTTATGTCCTACCCTCCCGACACAACATGTCATGCACTCATTTTGAGTGTTCTAGTTTTAGTACATTGCTGCACTAAGGAATTGATTGTTGTGACTGAATGTCAAAGTTAAGCTACCATTTTGAAGCGGAATTGTGATTATTTGCACCAAGTGGAATAAGCTATATATCTTAGTTTGCTTACAATTACTTTTTTATTTTGTTAAAGAACAAATTAAAACCATTGCTGCACTACAAGTGGACTTGTGATAAGAGGCATATTTATACTGTATATTTTGAAAATAAGTAAAAACCCATCAAGGAACAATTTGGATGCAGGCATTTTCTTTTTTAATGCATTGCAGAGCTATTCAACTGTCAAGCATATACATTGGATTGGTTATTCTAGGAAAATGTATCAGATCGGATCGGTATCAGCAGATAGCAATATTAAATGATCGGAATTGGATCGGGGCCCAAAAAAACTTGATCGAGACACCCCTAGTATAGATTGCACTAAAATGTCAAGATGAGCATCACGGTCGATGTCTCTGACTTGGATGTGTCCAAGTGCATTAGTATTCAGTGAAAATAAGCTGTTTTAGTGTTGTGTAGACCTTTAAAGCGCTCTCACGTAGGCTTCAACTTCCAGCCCCAGTGATCTCTGCTTGGTTGAGACTCGGGCCAATTGACCGTTATTGGATAAACTTACCTTGGAAAAAAAAGTCAATTTGAAGACATAAAGACACTGAGTATAGACAGGGATTGTTGTAGATGGAGCAAGCCAATACCAGATCAAGACAGAACAGTAAAAATGTAACATCTGAGAAAAAGCAGTTATTTGAATTGTACCAGTCCAAGACAGTATTTTAAGATAAATGGACTGCCAGGGCTAGTATAGGAAGAATGAGGCATGCGTCGTGGTCAGCCAGACTTTAATGGGTCAGCTGGAATAAAGGTAGGAGATGGCTGTCAGAAAAATGTTGAGATGAAAGCAAAAGAAAATGCTGCCAACAAGAAGAGGGATCATTTTCAATCTGGCAGAGGACCCCCCCCCCTCCCCCATCAGAGTGGACAGACAGCCATTAAAACTGGATATTTTAAACTAATGGAGAAGAGAGTATAGGAAATACTTGCTCTTAAAACTGTGGATATTTTAAACTAACGGAAAAGAGAGTATAGGAAATACTTGCTCTTGAAGAATTTGGAAAATACTATTTCTATTCCAGCTGTCTTCATTCAAATCATTTATTGACATGTAGACTTTTCAAGCTTAAGTGAGAAAACACAATTTTGGCAACATCTGTGGTTTTTATTTCAAAATTTGTAAATAGAAACAAAGCTATGTGTTAGTCAAATGTCTGTGCACCACACCTGCAAGTTATGTCTCTGCATTGAGTTATTTTTCAATTTCTCAAAGTTTAGAGAGGATGTAGATGAAATTGTAGAGAGCCAGATGAAATTCATCGCAACAGACAGGCTGAATCGTGGTCAGGAAATGGAACAAGTCCTTTCAAACCTGTCCATGATTCCAATCTGTTCACCAAGTGTTTAAGATGTTTTGCATTCGTCACACTTTGTCCATATGATTAATGTGATCTGTCAAAAACAAATAAAAAAAGAAACCCAAACTCTTTTACTAGCAGAAACATCAACATCGTGTGGTAATGCAGTCATACTTGCATTGAAAAAAAGGAAGGGGGGGTATCTGGTCCTTTTAATTGAGTGTGTGCATGTTTTTGATGTACTCTACAACTTCTCAGAGAGAAGTTGCAGACCTATCGCCCAGGTGCCCAGCAGATGTCATGAAAACTGAAATAATGCTAATGTGATGCTTGTGTTGTGGTGGATCCCTGGGATCCCCTGCGGATGTTGTGGTTGTTGTCATCTCACAACAAAAGGAGAGAACAGGCACACAGCTGGGGCCAATACGTACATCCCACCCACCACCGAGAACAGAATGGACTTCAGTGGTGTGCTCAGTTCCTCCAATAATGTCAGTTGTTTGGCCCATGCTCCCTTTGAAAGAAACCTGTTTTTTGAAAAGGGACGAGTGTTTTTTTTTTTCTTCTAATAGTGGCACGTTTACGACTGTTTTGGCACTGGTGCAGAGCCGGCGGAGATGCAAGCACAAACCGATTGCAATTTCCGCAAGGTGAGGTCAAAAGGAACATGCCTGCACTGAGATGGGTGTGGTGGCGCAGCTGCATGGTGGGGTAGGGGGTGGGGGGGGGTAACGCAGATCCGCTGGAACAAAAAAATTTTGGTAGTCCATTTTGACTTGAAATTGCACTTCAGCCTCCTCTGGCTCAGACCACATCTAAGTGCAAATGCAGGTGCGTGGAGCTATTTTCTTGCAGCAGTCTAGCCAGGGACGCACAGGAACATAAATGTGTTTTAATGGATGGATGTATGTATTTAGCCACATGCATAGGCTACCGTAAACTGCATTTGATTTGAATCAAACACAGTTTGCGCTCATCATGATGCATGGAAAATTCAAATTAATTTGACAAAGTGAATGTCTGTCTGGCCCAGACAGATATTCCCACTAGTACAAACTGTCTATACTAGAGCCTGACATCTGTTTGGGAATCCTGTGGGATGGGAGTCAATTCCACTATCAATCCTGTGAGTGGAACAGGATGGGAGCATTTTTTTGACTCTTTCACAGGACCAGGACGTGAATCCACGTGTCGCGCTCTAGACTATACTATTCTGTCCGTCTCTGTTGGCTTGTGCATGACGTGAGAACACTGAAGGCAATTTGTAAGTTATGTCAGCCAGGCTGTTGAATAATGGCCTTCTTGCACGCTGCTTCAATTAACTGTATTTTGTTTTGTCACATGGAGTTGGTGGTACAGGGAAATAATTTACCGCCACCAGATTTCATACATCTAAGTCAACTGAGGAGAAATGAGTGGTCGTTCTGATGGGCTTCCCTCTTCATCAATTAGAAAAATGACACGCTGCACCACAGCACATTTAAAGGTGATGAGAGGCACTGGTTTGACTGGCCAAATTGAAGCACATCCCACCTCTGCCAGCTTATAATATATTCATCCTAACCCAACCCCTCTATCAGCTGTGCTCCGCTGTGCCACAGCTGGGCTTGTGTCTCTGGTCACCACATTACCAAAGTTATATCAAACACACCCCTGTGCATCTGTGCTTGCACCCAGTTTCACAAAAATAGAACCGTTAGTGTTCACCTTAATTCACCTCGTTCTCATTTAGCTTAACAGGAAGTTAAATGAGGTAACTGCCGCATTCTCGGTGGAGAACGCTCAAATCCTGTGTCTGTCTTCTTTCTCACTCAGACACTCGCACAGTAAACATGCACAGGCACACACATGTACATACAAACACGCACACACATTCAAACATGCACTCGCACAAACACGTACATAAACAGTGCACAGCCAAACACACACAGATGGACACACACACACCATGTCACCCTGTGCTTGTGGGGACCCCTCATTGACTACATTCATTCCCTAATTCCCTATAGCCTTTAATTCTACCCTTACCCATCATAACTACATGCCTAACCTTAACCTTTGCCCTAACTTTAATCTAAACCTAATTCTAACCTTAACCCTAAACCCAAGTCCTAACCTTAAAATAGACCCTACTCCTCATGGGGACCCATAAAATGTCCCCACAGGGGAGGTGGTTTTAGGTTTTTGTATTCTGATGGGGACATTTGGTCCCCATTAAGATAGAAAAACCTGACACGCACACACAATTGCTCATTCCCTTTGCTTGGCTCTCTGTGTTCAGATTGATTGGGCATTGCCGTGAAGGAAGAGCTCGCTCCTGAGGGTATAGAGAGATGTCCAAACAGAAGTAGTCTGCTTAAAAACCCTCCCTCACTGCTGAAATGGATGAAAACCTCAGGAGTTGAACGAGTTCGGCCCAGTGTCAAGTGGGAAGTTGTGTATGGCTTCAAGAGATGTAGCCTTTTTGTCACAGAGGGGTGGAAATTAGTATATTGTTAAATAAGATGCATTACAACTGTTGTGTATCTTATTTAACAGTATGCTAACTATAAAGAGATAATGCCTAATTCTAGCAACTGAGCAAAGTTTTTCTCCTCAGTTGCTTTTATAGGGATTACCTGTCTGTCTCTATCTATCTATCTATCTATCTATCTATCTATCTATCTATCTATCTATCTATCTATCCGTGTGTGTGTGTGTGTGAGAGAGAGAAAGTGAGGGAGAGCTATAAAAGAAGTGAGCAAAGAAGAGGGAGAGCAGGAGTGAAAGAGAACTAGCGAGAATGAGAGGGAGGAGAGAAGAGCGAAGAGAAAAACAGAGACAGAAGGTTTGAGCGTAGAGAGTGCTTTCAGCATTGTGGTACCAGTATGGTAATGGTTGACTGTGGTTTTGGGGGGGTGAGGCATGCCTTAGCGGCTCAGGCTTTCCAGTAATCAGTATTTCCACTGATGAGTCCCAAAGATTGGCAACATGCTCTGCTCTGACCAGTGAAATGAACTTGATGACTCCATAATTGAATATATTCAAATGACATGACAGAAAGAAACAGGAAGACAGACAAGTAGACGAACAAGCAGGCACAAACACAGCCAGGCAGATGGGCCATGGAGCTAAGACTGATTTTTTTTTTTTAGGAGGGGGGACAAAACAGAATGGGTACAATTACAAAATGAGGAGAAAATAAGTAAATGGGGATATAAAAACATTACAGGTTTACAAAAAGGCAAGAGTATGTAAATGAACTTTTATTGTAGAAGGGGACACATAACTTTCAGTGATAGTTTGATCCACTGAGCAGTGTAATACAGTAAGTAGTACCGTGTTGAGAATGTTGTACTATACCGAGGCAGTAGCACTCAATGAAATACGAGGACTGTGTTGAAAAAGCAACACTCATGAGAGAGAAGAGGGGAACTACTATATGATGCTCTTATTCTAGGGGAAGGAATTTGGCCCGACAACAGGATGATCCGTGGGGAGTAGATTTGGAGCGCGTGAAACAGCCTCGCTGTCAGACAGGGTTAGTTTCACTATGGGAAACTAAAAGTGTGCTGCCTTGGCTACACACAGGCTCGTAAACTGCAAGAGATGAAGGGAATCACCTCCTCGCATGTACTCAGGAATTTGTGGTCACATATAGACATGTACACAGGTACACACAGAAATACAAGAGGATGCACATGCGCACACAAACAGATGCAGACAAATGCACACACTTAATGCTTCACACACACGCACGCGCAAACTCATACATAAATAAATATGCAGGCATATACACATGCAACATCATGCATGCACACACAAACCCATACATAGAAACACATCAGCACACACACGCAGGCACACACAAACATTGTATGTGTGCACTTACAGTAGGTATCATGCACATAGCAGAAAACGGAACAGATACCGGTTCAAAATGTGTGTACAAATGAAACCAAACACACACACACATACTGACTATATTTACATGGAGCCAATAACCTGATTATGGTGGTTGATCAAATAAAGGTGATGGTTTGAATAAAGTATTTACAATGTGTATTTAATTAATATGATCGCTTAATGATCCCAGTTTACAAGACTCACTGGGTAATCGGATTATGAAACGGAAGTTATGTTGCACGCGTGCAACCTCACTTCCAGCTAATCTCGCCTCTCCTAGCACGGCCAGTGTTGTCATTCTCAAAATACAGCACTTCCTGTAAGCCTGCTGCTAGGCGTCATTGATTCGCAATGGATGTTTCCAGACTGATATCTCGCATAGCAAAACCTGAGCTCACATGATTTTGGCTGGCTTTGCAAACGCTATCTTCAAACATTGTGTTTGAGACTTCTCAGAAAATGTCCTGCATTCTGTTTTTTCACTCATCCAAAACTGAAGGGTATTAAGCTCCTTCATTTTATTGGGTATGAACATTGTTTAAGTCTTGCTCCAGAAATGTAGCTATTTACTCAAACTGCCTACAGCCATACCAGCATTGTACCCTGGTTCTGCTAAATGATGGAAGCTGAGCAGGTATGTGCTTGGCTAGTACTTGGATGGGAGACCTAATGGGAAAACCTGAGTTGCTGCCGGAAGTGGTGTTGGTGGGCCAGTAGGGGGCAGTCTTCTCTCTAGTCCTAAAAAGCAAAAAAACAAATATCAAATTCCAATGGTGCAGTGATAGGGACACTGTGCTGTAGGAGATGCCGTCCTTTGAATGAGACGCTAAACCGAGGTCCTGACTCACTGTGGTCATTAAATATCCTATGGCACTTATCACAAAGAGTAGGGGGTTCCCCGGTGTCCTGACAAAATTCCCAACCTTGTTCTCTCCATCTGGCCACCTAATCATCCCCCCATGTAATTGGCTCAATGATTCCTCCCTCTCAGCCTCAAGCTGATGTGTAGTGAGTGTTTTGGCACAAAATGGCTGCCGACCATACATCACCCAGGTGGGTACTACACATTGGTGGTGGTTGACATGAGTTACCGCCTTCAATGTGAAGCGCTTTGGGTGTCTAGAAATGCGCTATATAAATGTAATTATTATTATTATTATTATATTATTATAACTCAAAAAAGAGGAGACAATGCACAACTGTGTTGTTCATGTGCTGGCTAACGGGCTCAATATCCTGAAGAAGGCAACTCAATTTGCTGAAACGTTGGTTGATAATTTTTTTGCCTCAGAGTTATGAGAGTACAATGTCCTTTTCTTAATCTTTGTTTACTGCCAATCACCTTGTCCTTTGTCAATCGTTTCTAGGTCAGATGCCAGTAGCAGGACTTGATGCATGTGTACAACCAATTTGTGTTTACAAAGCAGAGTAAATGCAATGATTAACCAAAATATCTAGCTCTGCCAATTGCTTTAGTTTTGCGTCGATTTTAACCTTAAAGGGAATTGCATCAATGGTTTTGTGTATGTGCGATCAGTACTGATGAGTTATGAAGTCGATTGACTCAACACTGTGTAATATATTGATGGAGAAATCAGTGTTGTCCTGTTCACAGAGACTTTCCCACAGTGCCTACACGTACGAGAATGAAGCCTCTGTAGCGTTGTCCATAAAATACTCTGTGCTAGTGTTGGGGGATGTCATTTCCCCCATCAGAAACGTAGCTTAGCTGAGAGAATGAGGATGTGTTTTTGAACAGCGTGTTTAGAGTAGATTACAGTATTAGAAACCCTGCTAGGTGGGGAAAAAAATGCATGGTCAGTCACTGCCCGCCCAGAGATGCAGAAATGATCTGTGTAGGATCCTTACTAAAAGTGTTATGTGTGTACAAAAGCTGAAAATGGCATGTACCAAAAAAAGAAAAAAGAAATCGGACTTAAATGTGCGAGAGGCATCATTTTACAATCTGGCTTCAATTCACCACCTCACAGGCCGCCAGTATATATATAAATTAGGGCTGGGACTTTAACGCGTTAATTCGATAATTAATTATAGGAAAAATAACGGCGTTAAAAAAAATTAACGCATTTTATCGCATTTTATTTTTACACTCCAGTCAACACGGAACACTTCTCAGTGCACTCGTTTCTGGCATACGGATTTTACTGATGCACCGAGTGACGTCAGTCAAGCAGAAGGCGGAGTAGGTCAGGCTAACAAGTTAGTATGCTAACAACAGATGTGATAGACGACAAGTATGACACCGCGTTGCTTAGCTCTGTGGATGGGAAAATTACGATTAAAACCGGTCGGATGGAAGCCAAGATAAGAGCACTGTTGTGTGCAGACTTGTGTGCAACAAAGAGTTGGCATTCCACCGCAGTTATTCAAGCCTCCGGTACCACCTAAATGCGAAACACGTTGCAGCTAGTACGAACACCGGAGCTAACGCTAACGCTAGTGCTCCTAGTACAACCAAGCAGAGTCGCCAACCGACTCTCCACCAGATGACGGGTTTCAAAGCCAAGATGAGTAAGTCCACGTCTGATAAATTAACAAACTCACTGGCGAAACGGATTGCTGTGGACTGTAGACCACTTTCAGTGGTAGAAGATCAGGGGTTAAAAAAAGTACTGTGTTTACAAAACAAACTTGTTTTGAACAAAATAAACAGGATTTTGTTGTTTAAACTCATGTATGTGTCTATTCATTGATTTAGTCATCTACCAAGACCTGTTTGAATTGAAAAATGTTGCTTCTGGTGACAAATATCGATATGCAATTAAAATGCGATTAATTATGATTAATTAATTACAAAGCCCATAATTAATTTTTTTTGATCAAGTCCCACCACTAATGTAAATATATATACATGTTCTCGTACAAGATACAATTCAGTCCTAACCCTTCCACCTCCATGCTACCTTATCTGCAGGGATGTTCATTTGTTTAAATATGTGTTATACATGTGAGTGTATTTGTGTCCAAATATGGGTCTGCATTTACATACAGGTGCGCACATTCTCTTGTCAAGTTTGTTAGATCACAAACTTTTCATGGGAAGTGGCGTACGCCTCTTTCAGGCTCCGTTTTGTGCATATGCAATGATTATAAATGAGACCCAGGTGTTTTTCATGTGCCATCCCTGTTGCAGATAGACAGAGAAGAGGTTGAAAATCGGTGAAATTTCTCTGTAATGTGATTAAGATAGTTCGATCAATGTGGCAAAATGTGAATTTTTAACTTGCATGTAAACATACTGACTGTGTTAGCTAGCCAAAGAAACAGGAGCCTCTTATGAGTTCCTTAAGACCATTTGAGAGGAATAGTGTGAAAGGGGACAAGTATCTTAAGGTGATAATAGAAACACAGATTCATCTACTTTATCCTGCCATATTGCTTCAATGCAGTTCTGTCGAGTAGTGCCCAAGTATGTTGCTCTTTTCTGTGCAGCAGAAAACAAACTGATGTTGATGTAATGTGGCTGAGAGTTCTCTGGAAAGTCAGACCTATACAACCTGAAGATGGTGAGAGAGTTCTAACGCTGCAACACTAGTGGCAAAATGCCATTCAGCTGTCCATGTAGTTATGTCAAACATGTAAAAAGCTGATGCTGGTGACAGAAACACTGACAAAGATCACATTAATACACAGTATGTGTTAAAAAGTTAAGAACTATATAATTTTAAACAACTAAATTGGCCATTATATACTAAGCCCTTTCATACTGTACTTGGCACTGCACTGTATTTACTGTTTTATTTGTCATTCCTTTGCATACTACAGTGATTCCCCCCCGCTTCGTATTTCACTCATAATTTCATATTTATTCCATTCTTAATAGTAGTTGTTTGGGTTTATATATTGCAGTTTGCCATGACTCCGTTTTGTGGGATTGCTGTTAACGTTTGTTCTTTGCTCGTTATGTTTTTTTTTTTTTTTACTCAGGATTTTTAATTGATGCTGACAAATAAGACTTACTATGATTGTGATTGCATTGTTATAATCTAACCCTACTGATGGTCAAATCCACGCAAATTCTAATTAATAAAAGCCATTTTTAAACATGAAATCTTCCCAGTTCTCCATGAGGTCTGGCCCTAATGCATTTGGTTTGGTTGTAGTGTTGATGTCTTGGCAGTTTGACAGATATGCTTTACATAAATTTGTGTTATCCTATTGAGCTGGTCTTTTTGTAGTGGCAAGTAAACTTATTCCTCAAGGGTATAGACATAAAATCAAAACCAGAATTTTGTTTTTCATAAACTAATTCACCTTTCACACACCAGAGTTTTAGTTTCTTGGTTTGCTCACATTGGATGCTTAGCCATGACACAAAATAAATTGAAAAGGGGATCTGGTTTTAATTGCCAGAGATAACACTATCTGACAAAAAAATAATACATTTAGTAATGCTACTGAAGCTGGTTTGAGATGACAATCATATAATGGAAAAGTAAGGCACACCAAGGGTTGTGGTGAGGTGCTGGTCAATGGAAGTAGACTTGTGAGTAGGAAAAAAGTGTCCAACACTCTGGCTCCATGTACAGTTCTCTTTTATTAGTTCCCTTTTAATAATGAGATGACGTTTAGATGACGTTTCAGCCCTCAGGCCTTCTTCAAGATCAACAATAATAGTAGCAGCCATGTAACGAGTCAGTGTCGGGTCCCAATGGAAGATGGTCAAAGCAGCCCCGGCCTGCCCATCAAAATCAGACATAACATAATGTCAGTAGCTAATGAAAGAAGCGAAAGCATGCAACATTAAAATGACCAGATACAGCGACATGCACTGCACACCTAAAAAAAAAAGATTACTAGGAAAACAGACTGCTGCGCCACAGAAGAGTCATAATAGCAAGGCCAAGGTAGTAATACACTAGCTTACTTAACAAAGTCTGGTGTCTAGCTAACTCTACTGTGTGGATTTTGCTATGCAGCCTTACGCATGTCCATAATTACGCGCAGACACACTTTGAACAGTTTTGAACATACCGTGTACCGTAGACTCATTGCTCAGGAGCTTTGATTTGACAATTTTACTGCTCACTTTTAAGGCTTTAAATGGTCTTGCTCCTTCATACATATGTGATTTACTGACTTGGTATACGCCCCCTCGACCATTAAGCTCTGCAGATGGAGCCCTGCTGGTTATTCCCAGGTCTTGAGTTTGTTACAAAGGGTGATGGGGCTTTTGCTGTTAGAGCCCCCACACTATGGACCTCTCTTCCTGTCGAACTAAGACAAACCAAGTCTCTAGCTTCTTTTGAATCTCATCGTAAAACTTTTCTTTTTATTAAAGCTTTTACAAATGTTTGACGTTTGTTTTTAGTTATACTGTTTTTATTTTTACTCTTACTTGCTTGGTCTTACTCTTATTTTTTCCTTGTCTGTTTTTTTTTTTTTTTGTGAAGCACTTTGCAACATTGTTTTAGAAAAGTGCTATATAAATAAAATGATTATTGTTATCATAATAAAGAGGGATCTGTGCGTGCAGCGGGCCCCAATGCAGCTGCATTACCTGCATACATGGTATCACATTAAGGTCTATCTTACAGTGTTGTGATTGCAACTATTCCCCAATCCTCTGTGAATAGTACACATTGCCATTGAAACTCTAGTTGGTGGTCATGCCTGTCTGCATATGAAATCAATCATTGGTTTCAGTCGTTATACAACTGTGCTGTTTTATGAGATTGGGGGATACCTGCAGTCTGTTTAGACTGAAGAGGTCACTTGGATGAGTGATGAAATGTTTCTCCCTTTAAATGTTGTCCAGATGAACTGATTCACATTTCTGTGATTCTCTTATCTGGATTATTGAGCATGCATAAAGACATTTTGCATATATGGTAGTTTTGCCGCTGAATAATAGGACACAGGCACTGGTATGTTATGTAGGCCACACCCTAGTATTCAATTCAATTCAATTTATTATCATTAAAAACAATGTGCAGGAACATATTAAAAACAAAATGAGGACTGCAACTTCGCCAAATCGTGTAAGACAGATATATATATATATATATATATATATATATATATATACACAGGTGAAGACTAAAACCTGTAGATAAATATTTAAAAAAAGCTCAAGTATAAACATATTTACAGACATTCTAGTGGATAGCCAGGTTCAGGTTAGTAACTGCTTGGGGAAAGAAGTTGTTTTTGAGCCTGTAGTGTGGGCTCAGGCTCCTGTAGCGCCTCCCAGAGTGCAGGGGGAAGAACAGTCCGTAGTTGGGATGGGTGGGCGCTCTGCTGAAGCTGAGAACCCTTCGGAGGCAGCATTTGTGCTAAATGTCTTTTATGGTTGGGAGCTGGGTACCGGTGATATGCTGGGCCGCCTTGCTAACCTGCTGCTGAACTTTCTGGTCTACTGATGTGCAGTTGTCATACCACACTGAGATGCAGCTGGTCAGGATGCTCTCTATGGTGCAGTGGTAGAAGTTGGTGAGAATTTTGGAGGATAGACAAGTGCTCCTCAGCCTCCTCGGGAAAGGCTGAGACGTGCCTGTCTATCCCCCAAAATTTGATGGTGACTAGACAGTCATGTTCCACCATTAGGGCGAGAAAACAATCAACAAGCCTTCAGCGAGTAAAACCTCTTAATAACCAGTGACAGGAACTACAGCCAATCAAATTACTTCAAAGTGACATGAACCATTGTGTCTCATACCACATATAGATTTAAATTTTACATTACAATTTTTTTAGCTAAGTATATTCAAAAATATTAAAATATGCATTTATTTTGAACAGTGGCACAGTGGCCCGGGGGTTGGCACTGTTGCGTCACAGCAAGAAAGTCTTGGGTTCGAACCCCAGGCCCATTCTGTGTGGAGTTTGCATGTTCTCCCCGTGTCTGCGTGGGTTTCCTCCGGGTGCTCCGGTTTCCTCCCACCATCAAAAAGACATGTGTGTTAGGATTAATACTCACGTTTGTGCCCCTGACCAAGGCAATGGAAAGAAGAACTTGAGTTGGCCCCCTGGTGCTGCAGCTGCCCACTGCTGCTATACAATAGGATGGGTTAAATGCAGAGAACACATATCATTGTAACAATATAATTTATTGTAAGAATACAATGACAAAATAAAGTTGCTTTCACTCATTTCATTTTCATAGGTTTCTAATAGATACACAGAAAAAGTTAAACTTCAGCTCGAGATGAACATCATAAACAACTTAATCTAAGTATCCAATGAATAGAGGTACATTACAGAGAACACTTCAAGTCATGGTCTATATTTAGTCCATGAGGTGACGGGATTCTCAGACAGTGGATCCAGTAGTGTAGTGTTCCCTACTGGAAAGTAAAATATCCAATAGCTCCTCTTGGTAGGAGTGATACCTTAGAGAGGAAGTATATCTTAGAGAGGAAATGTGATGATTAAATTCAACAAAATGGATAATTTATGTTTTTGCATCTAATAGTGTGCCTATACTCAGCAATATGAGTTTTCAGTGATCTACTTGTCTTTCCAACCTATGACTTACCACCAGGCCAAGTGATGAGATAAATGACCAACTCAGTACACCAATGAAATAGCTCTGTTTATAGGGAACCCTTTACCTTTGTGAGGATGTTTAACACTGTTACCATGGTAAGTATAATTATACTGAGTACAGCGGCGGTGCCCTCGGGATAGGTGCTACTGGTAGTGATTGAGGAGGAGGTAAATATGACTGTACCGGGTTTTTACCTCTTTTATATAAACTCAGAAGTCATCTTTGAATACAACATTGAGTTGACAATCAGATTCAAGTGTATGCCAATGTTTTGTTATTATTCTCTTTATCTGTTCTTCACTGTAAACCTTATACAGTCATTTGAGTTCACCATAGGTTTATTTTTTTAAGATATCAGACCTGGATCTTTCTTTTATTTTGGTGGCAGCATAATTTAGAGCAGATTTTTTTATCTTTTTTGGTGAAAGTTGTTTTTCATTGCACTTGTGTTTCTGTCAAAATCGTCAGTTTTCCGGTAAATTTGTTTTAATCTGCAAAGCTGACAATGAGGGAGACTATTTTTTAATGATAAGGGATGACCAGAGTCTGCCCTTAGTAAAGTATTTATAGCAGTGGGTTTTCTGAACAGATCTGTGTACAAGCAATTATTCTCGTTAATGACAGAAATTCAGAACATGCGTTGAGGTATGTAAAAAAATGACTAGTTGGGTCTTGGTCCCTTTGAACCAACAAAACACAATATCCAAGTACCTCTTCTATAAGAATATATTCTCCGTGAAGCCATGATTGGAGTAAATAAACTTTTCTTTAGGGGTCCGTGGTGGTGTAGCGGTCTAAGCATCGGCTATGTGTCGATGCAGTTGCCCACTGGGGGCCGGGGTTCGCGCCCCGGTGTCGTCAGATCCGACTATGGCCGGGCTCGACGAAGCAGCAATAATACGCCCATTTCACGCCGCGGCCATCTTGGATTTTAAAAAAAACCAAGCGGTGGGAACTTAGCCACGCCCCCCTTCTTACTCAATCTGAAATCAATGCAGCCGGGGCAGAGACCGAAGAGGACTGTGCAGACACAGGCCATGATGAAAGGAATTGAGTTGGAGCCCGCTGCAGCTATACAGTATGAGGAAGTAACTGGACACTCGGTCTCCACTTGCGGTTTCGCCATCAACCCCAACGCCCCACATTTGGGTGCCTCCCCTGACCGAAAAGTGGTGGATGACTCCGGTCAGCTTCAGGGACTGCTGGAAATCAAGTGTCCTGATGTGGACAGCTTTGTGGAGTGCAAGCACCTTTCTCGAAGACCAGATGGATCTTTTGCTCTCCAACACAGCCATGGCTACTACAATCACATGATGGGACAAATGGGAATCACAGGGATGATGTGGTGTGACTTTTTTGTGAAGTGCCGAGATGACTACCACCTGGAGCGAATCTACTTTGATGCGGAGGAATGAGAGAATATGAAAACTAAAACTAAGTACTTTCTGCCTCTCCTGTGCCGGTGAGGAGAGACACACACACAGGGCTGTATTCAAAGAAGCTGTTTAATCACAATAAAATAATAAAATAAAAAGATAAATTTCATTTTTATACTGTACATTCAATATTTATACATTAGATTGTCCCAGCTACAATATTTTCATTCTTTGTCCTTTAACTTTAACAAAACTGTTGGTTCATTTTAAACTAAAATATGTTCGGTCAACTGTCATTCTGTTGTAGCAATAAACTGGAACTCGCTACCAACTCAAATCATCAATTGTTTACTAAACTAAGATAGTGATTGCTTATCAAGGTGTGGGCTAAAAAATGGGACTGTACTGAAATTAAGTTAAATATGTTTCAATCTAGCTAAGGTTTGTGTGCACTATTTTCTTGTCAGCTGAATTTAACAAAGGTTTAAAACAGTGGTCCCTGAAAATGTGTTAGGAGTGCACACACAGTCCCCAGTTGGTTGACTGTTCCACTTAGTGAAAGGGGTATGACTCCATCAAAAATGTGGTACTCCTTTAAGCGTCTTATTGACCGTTCGACGTGTATTCTCAAGCCAGCAATACTCTGTGTGTCTGTGAGCTCATCACAGCTAAACTGTCCACTTGGGCCTAAAAATGCAGGGATGACAAGTTTTACATCCATTTCATCGAGCAGGTCTTTGATAAGGAAACCCTTATCGGCCATGACCTCATCACCTGACTCTAAGAGGTCCAGAACACCTGACCTCTTAGTTATCTCCTTATCAGAAATACATCCTGTGTATAGATTACTTACCAGGCTACCTGACCCCGAGGGAGTGATCCCAATTAGGGATTTCAGTGTAGTGTTACTTTTATAATGGGAGTATGTCATGGTGTTAAAAACCTTCGAACTAGCTGTCTCGATGCGGATCTCTGTGCAGTCTAGTATCACTCTTGTGTTTGGGTAGAATTCCCTGAATACTGGTGGCATTAGCTCATCTACTGCTGCTCTACTAGGCCATATTGGGAGGGTCCCTAACATAAAGAGCAAATAGTTGGCCCACGTCGTACAGTTCCTGCTGACTGTGGCCGGCGACACATTGAATCGTACAGATAAATCCAGAGCAAAAAAGCCCTGCCTCACACGACACAAGAACAGGAAAAACTGATCAATCAGCGATAAATGCTCTGCATGGAAACCAGACACAGAAATGTGTTCTAGGTTATGGCTGTTCCTTTGCATTTGAGTCCATCGCACCATGGACTCTGCAGTAGGCTGTAAAGCTAGAAAGAGTGCTTTGAGGGTGTGGTAATCCTTAAAACCAGTGTAAAACCTGATCAGATTGGACGCACACTGGAAGCGTTCTAGACCAAAACGCTCACTTTTCAGCTTTTTATTTTCGTCCTCCAGGAAAGCGATGCGTTTCTTTACTGTGTCAAGCTGGTCTTCCACAGAAAGGGGCTTCACATCGTAGTCATGATCAGGTAGAGTCGCCCAAACCTCACTGGACACATGAGGATATGTCATACATGTGGGACGCAATATAAATCCACACATTTTCCTGTTATCAAGATGATGTGTCAGAACAGAGCTATCCACTATTGAAAGATTAGTGAATATATATATATATATATATATATATATATATATATATAGTTGTAGTTAGACCAGAAAGCTAGCTAACAACGTTGCTAGGGAGCTAGCTAGCTAGCTATCCAGCCAGCTAGCTAGGTAGGTAAAGGTGAAGGTATTGGTAGTTACCTGAAAATGTGGCGCTGTATCCCTCTTAATTTTCACCACCCATGCCTTACGGGTGCGCAGGCGTTTGGGGAAGCGGTGAAACGTCAAGGATTTATCTCTTTCCCTTCTTTGATAGTAGTTGCAGGATGGTACACAGCAGTACATGTTGCTTCTAGCAGTGTTTTCAATGAAGTAAGAAGGGGGCGTGGCTAAGTTCCCACCGCTTGGTTTTTTAAAAATCCAAGATGGCCGCGGCGTGAAATGGGCGTATTGGCAACAGTCTTCGGGAGGGGCTGGAGTGGGCTTGTGTTCGTCACATGAATGCGTCTCTGTGTGTGTCAGAAAAAAGCAGTGGTTTGGCCTGGATTCGCCTTGTCACGAAAGTGGCGAGGCGTCTCCTTCGAGACTGCCGACCGGAGAGATGCAGCTGGCGAACGCATGTAGTACGAGGGTGGGTGTTTGAACTTAAATAGAGATCGATTGGCCACTAAATTGGGAGAAGAAGGGAAAAATCAGAAATAAATTAATAATAAATGTATCTCTGTAGACGTGTTCCCTTGTTTACATCCGCCAAATGTGCGTGCGCAGATTGTGAGGCAAAAAGGGGCAACGAGTCTTGTGTTTGTAAACGTTACAACGTTCATTTATAAGAGATCATCACGGAGAAATGGATTTAAAACGAAATGAAATGCCTCACAGTTGTTGCGCTGTCGGTTGTACAAATCGTAAAGATGTTAAAAACAAGTGTAACCGGTTATTTTCTTGCCCGGTGCGGGATTCTATACGGGGTGTACTGCACCACAAGGCGACATCACTAACCGCTCAGCTAAAGGGTCCAACTCGTTAGCTAGGGGCTAACGTGTCTCATTAGTAGTTTATACAAGGATCTGCATTTTTATCGCATGCCAAAAGAGAAAACTCCAATCAAAAAACGAAGAAGAAAGGCGTGGATTCATGCGATCTGTCGGGAGGACTGGAAGACATGGTCAGAAGAGCAAGTATCAAACGCGAAGGTTTGCGGAGAACATTTTATATCTGGTATGTATCCGTTTCTTACACAAATAAATAAGTATTGTGATTGAACATACGTAAGTAACAGCTCTAAATGTGATACTGCCAAACCAAAGTTTGAGTTGTTAATGCCTAGCCTTCCTCAGATTTGACAATTCCATCAGCTTTCTTGTGTCATGATGTTTGACGTCATAATTTGACTCCAGCTTCCATCTCATAACCGTACAAACAATTCAACTTTTGTTGAATACAAACAATTCATCCATACAAACAGTTAAACTACGAGGTCTTACTTTTGATTTGATGAAGCAAAACTTGTTTTCCTTCGATAAAGGATCAGGCCCGTAACCAGAAACATATTTTTTTTGGGGGGGGGGGGGGTCGGGCAACACTGCCGAAAGCTACCGGTAAATAAAATTCCCACACCGTATACTATAGCCTAATACCCAGCCATACGGTAAATGTCAACGTATTAATGGCCCATAGATAATCATCAATGCATTAATAAATAAAAGTGGGTCTTACCTTATAAAAGCAGGTCCAATCGTCTTTTTTGTCTGCAAAAGATGTCCAGTACCTCTTCCGGCGTCACCACAATGTCTCTGTGCTCCGAGAGCAATGTCAGTCCATTAAGCCGTCTTTCCGTCATTGTACTGCGCATTTTGTCCTTGATCCTTCCCAGACGGGAAAACTTCTCTCGACATGGGCACCGGTGACAGGAAGCGTGGTCAAAACGCGGAGAAGCTTGAAGATGCTTGGAAACAACTCACTGTTACAGGCATTTAATGCCTCAATGGCATTTTGTGGAACATAAGTTGCATCTTTCCATTTATCCTGCCAGGTGTCAATTTCTGACTTTACAACTTCCAGATGCGGTGACACTTCATCAGGATACAGGTTGGAGAGCGCTTGAGCTGAGCTGTCGTTCAGCATGCTGACCTTAGATGGCAGTAAGGAGCAGAGGTTGGAGATCACATTTCCGTGTTTGCTGAAGCGTTCCTTCTTCTGCGATGAATAAAAGTCAAGCATGACTATGAAAAGCTTTTGCCGGTAGTGATTTTCACAGGCCTTCAATGGATCCTCATTGCAGTCCATGCCTCTTCGTGGTCGAAATTCAACCCCATACTTGGCTGCTTGGGAAGAGGTCTTTTGGAAAATCTGCCTGAACTCCATCTCAGAGTTAGCCCTCATCTCATCTACCTGCTTAATAACAGCATCAGCAGCTGAAACGCAACTCACCAAGTCACAATTTTCCTTCTGAAGGAAGGTGGACAGGTGGTAGGTTTTTGCAAGCATCTTCTCACTCACATTCATGGACAGTATGAATTCTGCATTTTCAACTGAATTAAAGAGCTGAGTGGCTTTGACAGATGTGTCTCCTGTGAAGGTTTCACTGATTTTCTGCAGGCTGGATCGCACAGGGTCTAAAAGCTCGTTGAATGTAAATATTGCGTCGTGGCGTTCGACCCATCTCGTTTCACACAACTTCGTCAGTCGCGTTTTCTTGCAGTCGGGTAAAAGACGCTCCGTCTCGTGTCGCAGACTGCATGCAGACCGCAAAGCCGAATCATGGAAAAAAGTGCAGATTTCTGAGACAATTCCAAAGCAATTTCGCACCATTTGTACAGTGCAGCACTTGTTTAGGACCAAATTCAAACTGTGGCTGGCACAGTGCACATAAACTGCTTGCTTGTGCTTCTCTTTGATTTTAGCTTGGGCACCATTTAAACGGACACTCGTGGCAGATGCGCCGTCGTATCCCTGGCCACGTAAAAACTGTAAATCAACGCCTGCATTTGTCAACTGACTTTCGATTGAATTGGCGATTGACTCCCCGGTTAACTTCTCGATATCAACAAAGGACAAAAATCCTCTCTGATGCTATATTGGCTGTCATGCTGGTTCACGTATCTGACACAGACAGAAAGCTGCTCCCGCCCTGAAACATCTTTCATTTCATCTGCCAACACAGCGAAACACTGCGCGGAGTTTACTTTCTGCACCAGTTTGTTTGTTATCACATCTCCAATTATGCTGATTATTTCATTTTGTACATCAGGACTGCAGTAGCTAGTGTTTGCTGCACATTTACTCAAGTGTTGTTGTTGCAGCTGCCATCAGGACTGTGTAGGTAACATATAGCTAGCAGAAAGCCCTATTAACGGGGACAAACTGATACACGGTAGCCATCGGATCTCTGGTCTCACAGGAATGCCAAACAAGGGCAACCGGCCGTTTATTTATTGAAAAGCACAGTGAAATCAGCATAAGGGCATTCAAGACAGACAGTGTTCATCGGTGTTCAACACCCCCACTTGCTCTTAGACTGACTACAGTATGCAGTTGTCAGGTACATCTAGCAAAGAAAATAAAAACATCTTACATACCAAAAACAAAAGAAACAAACTTGTCAAGCAGAGCTTTAGTTACAGGTTTAGTCAAAATATCTGCAACCATGTCTGATGTGGGGCAATACTCAATAGTTATCCTTCCATCACTAAGTGCAGACCAAACAAAATGATATTTGATGTCAACATGTTTACACCTTTGACGACATACAGGATTCTTGGACAGAGCAATGGCACCCTGGTTATCCTCATGGATAGTCACTGGTGTATAATCACACCCCATATCCATCCCATTCAACAGTTGAACAAGATACATACTCTCCTGTGTAGTAGCCGCCAAAGCCATGTACTCGGCTTCACATGTGGATAAAGCAACAGTGCGTTGTTTCTTAGACTTCCAAGAGATAACAGGACCCGTTTCAGAGAGGCAAAAACAATAACCAGTAATACTTCTTCTGTCATTCTGGTCTGCGGCCCAGTCATTATCACTGAATGCAATAAGGTTAAGGTTCACATCACTTCTCTTGTAACACAATTCATGGTTAACAGTTCCCTTCAAATATCTGAGCACATGCTTTGCAGCTACCCAATGCTGCTCTCTTGGGTCAGACAGGTGTTGTGACAGTTTACTTACAATGAAGCTAAGGTCTGGTCTAGTACTTGTCATTACATAGATCAAACTGCCAACCATTTCTCGGTACCTCCTTGAATCAACAGGGTTACTTTCATCATCAAATCTCAGTTTGTTCTCACATGGGGTCGATCTTGGTCTGCAGTGAGTCATGTCAAACCTCTCCAGGATTTTTGTGATGTACCTCTTTTGGTTCATCTTTATTTCACCATCTCTCTGTGTAAAGTCAATACCAAGGAAATGTTTTAGTTTACCAAGATCTTTCATCTTGAATTGGACTCCCAATAGCTCTTTCACATTCCTGAGGGTTTGACTGTCACTCGCTGCAATAAGAAGATCATCGACCCAGATAATCAAAATGATTCTCTCACTCCCAGTTTGTTTGCTGTAAACACAGTGGTCAGCTGGGTTCTGAACAAAACCATTTTGGCAAAGGAAATCATGCAGCATTTTATTCCAGTTTCGTCCTGACTGTTTCAGGCCATAGAGTGACTTGTTGAGCCTACAGACTAGTCTCTCACCAGTTTGAGACTTAACCTCAAAACCTTCTGGCTATTCCATGTATAGCTCACAGTCAATGGGAGCATGTAAATATGCAGTTTTTACATCCATTTGGTGCAGCTCCAAACCATATTGTGCAGCAACCTGCATTAAACTGCGTACAGAGGTCATATCAGCGGTTGGGGAAAAGGTCTCGCTATAGTCTATCCCTTCAATTTGACTATAGCCTTTAGCTACATATCTTGCTTTACATGTGGTTTCAACTGGGTTTTCCTTAACGCTGTAAACTCATCTGCCCCCCACTGCATGTTTACCTTCTGGCAATGTTGTTAGGGTAAAAATGTCATTTTCCCTCAGGGAACTCATCTCATCCTGCATAGCTTTAGCCCATAGTGAGGACTCTGGTGAGCCTAGGGCTTGTTTCAGGGTTTGGGGTACATCACAAATAACCCTGTAACAGTAGTCAATGCTGGTTAAAACCTGGTCATCACACTCATAATCATCTAGATACGGGGGAGGTCTCCGGTCTCTCCTTGGACGACTACCTTCCCCACTCATGTTGGTGTCTGACTCACATTGCTCTACATCTTGTGTACTCTGACTCATCATCTCGATTTGTGGTTGGGTCTTAGCGCCCTCTCTAGGCAGAATACATTCACTGGTTTCCTGGTCTGTCTGAGTCTGACATTCAGTAGCGCTCTTTGTAATGAACTTCACCAACCTGTTCTTAAACACTTTCCCTGTGTCTGGATAGTATACCAAGTATGCAGGACTGCTCTTGTCATAACCCACAAAAATACCCTTCTCACATCGGGGATCAAGCTTTTTCTTATTTTGTTTGTATGCATAGCACGCAGAGCCAAAAATATACATTTTGGAAAGATCAGGCTTCTTCCCGGTCAACATGTAGTATGGTCTGCCCTACACGCCCATTATAACATCTGTTACGGATAACCGCAGCAGTCTGAACTGCATATGTCCACAGTTCTTTCGGTAGGCCACTCTCAATCAACATACATCTAGACATTTCAAGCAATGTTCTCCAGCTTCTCTCGGACGTCTCATTTTGATGAGGCGAGTAAGGGGCCGAGGTCTCGTGTCTAATGACATTTTTGCTAAGCAGTGACTGAAAATCTCTCGACATAAATTCTGTACCATTATCCGATCTGATACATTTGACTTTGCCATACGGTGCAACGTCAGCAAAGAACTTTTCTGTGCCCTTCACTGTGTCGCTCTTGGATTTCAAAAAATAAGTAAACATTGCTCCTGAATAATCATCAGTGAATCCCAAAATGTACTTGAATCCATCTTTGGCTGTTGGCTCTATAGGGTCAGCTAAATCTGTGTGCACCAGTTCAAGTGCGACTTTAGCTTTTACATCTGCCTCTATTTCTGCTTTGGGCAAATTTACCTTGAATGCATATTTCACATGGCACCAAGTTACACTTAGTTTTGCCTTTAACACTCATTCCCTTAGTGACACTTTCCAATTTTAACACATCATCATAATTGCAGTGACCAAGGATTTCGTGCCAAGTCTGTACATCATAGCATGCATGACATTCATCATTTTCATCATTCTCAAGTTCATGCTCACCATTGTCGTAGGTGTTCAGGTAGTAGAGCCTGTTGCGCTCGCTGACGTCGAACCTGGTACCGTCCTTATGGACGAGCTGGTCTCTGCCTTGTTGAAAGGTCACTGAGGCACCGTTTGCAGTCGCTGTCTTCACGGAGAAGATGTCCTGTGGGTAGGAGGGAATGTGCAGCGCTCCCCTCAACGTCGCTTTCACCCGTCGGCCGTTGGTGTCCTCCAGAATCACCTCCGCGTCAGCTCTTCTCGTGGCAACACCCGTTGTCCTGGTCCCGTCAGCCAGCTCCGGGGTGTGTTTCGCTGGCTGGAACGTTGAGTCGAAGCTCTTAAACTTGCGTTGGTCGGTGATGATGTGGGATGTCGCTCCTGTGTCCACCATCAGGCCACCTTCGGAGCCCTCCCGCTGTCCTTCGCTGACCCGGAATGCGAACTCGTGCTCCTCTTCGTTGGCGGCAAGTATGGTGGCGCGCTTCACGTCATCCCTCCTCCTCCGTCTGCATGCGGCGTCGCTGTGTGTTGTGCTCCTGCAGAGCGTGCACCACTGCCTGGGCCGCTGGCCCCCCTGGTCGTTTTGCTGACAGGCCCGGGCAATTTTACCCCTCTCCCCGCAGGAAAAACAGGTAACGTTCGCTCTCCCGTCAAAAAACAATCTGCTCCAACGCGTTCCCACGTCCCTCCTGGGCCCATAACCTGTTGCAGCTGCCATCAGGACTGTGTAGGTAACATATAGCTAGCAGAAAGCACTATTAACGGGGACAAACTGATACACGGTAGCCATCGGATCTCTGGTCTCACCGGAATGCCAAACAAGGGCAACCGGCCGTTTATTTATTGAAAAGCACAGTGAGATCAGCATAAGGGCATTCAAGACAGACAGTGTTCATCGGTGTTCAACAGTTGTAACAGTACTGTGTCGCCAGATGTAGCCCGAAACCTGAGTAAAGCCCTGAAATTTCCGTCATTGTGAGTTGGCTCATTCAATGTCACTGGTCCTGAATCAATATCAACTCTCAGGGCGAGTTCTTGGCGACCGCAAAAAATCAACGTTGCAATGACGCTTTTGAGTTTTTCTCTGTTTTCTTGGACTCGCTTTTTTCTCTCAGAATCTAGCCTCAGTGAAATTGCATCCATTTTATTGTTGAGAACCATTTGGAAATTGTCCGCTTTTAAACATGCATCCTTGTGATATGCCTTTTGTGCATGGTCTTTGAACGTCTCTAAAGCATGTTTCCAGTCTGAGAAGTGGACATTAATTAGCTTGCCAGCTTTTCTGTGCCCTCCCTTGCCCACATGCTCGACTGCAAACGCAACACACTGCTTACAAAAACAACCGTCGGACCTTGTTGAGTATACTAGCCAGCTACACTGGTCAATCCAATGACGTTGGAAACGTAGTTTACCTCCTAGTTTTGTAGGGAATGTTTGTCCGATATTGGCCGTCCAGTCCAGTGAGTATATTTCTCTTCCCTGTGTAGCCGGGTGGTAAATCTGTTAAATATGTTAAATGATTTTCCACTTAAATTTAGTATAGTTTAACTGTTAATATATGTAATTGTTACACTGTCAAGCCATGTAAAATGTCATTTGATGTATTTAAATTGTGAGGCAGATTGTGAGTGTATTTTTATAGTTTTGGTTGTCATTGCATATTTTGACCAGTAAGTGGCAGTGGCGGACTTTTATTGTAACTCCGTGCAAGTTATCCAAGTGCATCTTGGGTATTCTTTCTTTTTTTCTTGTGTGGAGCGCCTGAAGATTGCGGTGTGATGAGGCCCTGACTCCGTAGTAAGTAAGGGTAAATATCTTGTGAAATATACCTGTAACATTATTCCAAACAATATTGTATGTCGGTAATTTGACAAGATGGTTTGATTTAGACGCTACTGGAGTTGATGTTCGGTGATTTTGGGCGCGAGCCGTCGACCGCTGTTCGCCATTGCAGGCATGACAAGGTAATGTTGGCGTGAATAAAGCCACACCATGCCATTGTATTTGGGTAGTAAAGGTTTTATATGCATTTTAATTCTGTTTAAAGGTAACTGACAGAGTGAGAAGTTGCGCGATCTTCAGGAAGTTCCACATGTCTTTGTTAAACCCTGTTTAACGTACATAGTCCACTGCCGTATTTTGCACCGTATTTTGTATTTATTATTTCCCTTTTTAAAATCTTTTCTGTTAAACTTGCCACATCTGTGAACATTTATGAGCTGTTTGCTCGAAAGACACAGGAATGTATGCACTCAGTAAAACGATCTGCATTCGAAGGTTCAAACAATAAAATTAAAGCTACAAGAACCCCGGAAGTAATTGTGTCCTGTGTGGTATCTAATTCCACGGGCTACATAATTTTGGTACCAGGAGTGGGGTGTAGCTAAAACTTTTTTTTTTTAAATTGGCAACAGAGTGGCTTATTTTTACTTAAAAAAAAATACGGCAGTGGTGAAGATTGCTGGTGACGTCCGTTGGTGTTGAGTCTGAAGCCATCCTGCTGTGGAGGTGGTGACCAGCGAGAGATGACGTGAGGGCATCTAAGAGGTTCTGGTGCTTCCTGTTTCACACGACTCAGCCGTACCAGCGCAGAGGACTCCAGCGCTAACTTCAACTACAAAGACCAAGATCCAGCAAGGCTCCAAGTTAAAGACTGTCCTTGTAGTATCCTTGAACCAGGTTTTGAACTAAATATCCTCATTTATACTGGACTGAGAAAAGATTAATATATCATTATGTCTAGTGATTCTGGTGATGAAGGGAATTCACGTAATGATAATGGCCACACCTCAGGTGGCATAATGGGTATAGGTGAAGGTGCTACAACAGAAATGCAGACCACCATGCAAGAGCTTGCCAGACTGCGAGATGAGCTCACCAGGTTAAATGGTGAAGCAAGGGCTCAGAGAGCAAGTGATAACAGTGCACCCACACGTTCATACATCTACTTTCCAAGAGAACGCCAGATCCAAGCATTTAGTGGGGAGTGTGGTACAGACAGGAGATCTGTCGAAGAGTTTATTGAAGAGGTTGAAAGGGTTTTAAGATACAGAGAGCAAACAACAGAAGAACAATGTGACTATATACTATCTCTATTGCATGGCCCTGCATTGGAAGAGGTGCGACTATGCATGAGGGGTCAGTCAGTGGGGCCCAGTGATTTATACTCTTACCTGAGCAATGCATTTGGGGAAAAGCGCAGTTCCACACAGCTTTTGCAGACCTTTTACAACCGTAACCAAACTGATGGAGAAGACCTCCGTGACTACTCCCATGCACTATCCCAGATTTTGAGCTCTGTAGTGAAACAGTCCACAGATGTAATACCTAATGAGAAAACTGTGCTCAGAGACCGGTTTATTGAGGGTTTAAGAGAAGCAGCACTCAGGCGTGAACTCAGGAAAATGGTTAGGGACAAACCAGAGAGCAGTCTTCTAGATGTGAGGAACGAGGCCCTCCTGTGGGAGATGGAGGACAGCAGATCTCATCGTCCCAGGGTCATAAAGAGCAACCAAGTTACATCAGAGGTTCCGGAAACCCAGTGCTCTATTATTAAAACAAACAATGACCAAGGTATTGCATTAAATGATGTTCGGAGAGCAGTAGCCCATCAAGAAAAACAGCTAGCAGAGTTAGGCAAAACACTCGCTGATCTAGCCTTTGCTGTAGGTGAACTGAGTAAGCGCAGCACTCAACAGACATTCCTAGAGCCCAAGCCATGACCTAGACCCCAGCCAAAGTTCACACCAGATGGTCAGCCTATCTGTTTCAAGTGTAGAGGCATAGGTCACATTGCAAGAAAATGCTCACAGGCCAGAGGGGGTCAAGGGGACGCAACACCTAGTTCTTATGTAGTGCAGGAAAACTCGCACCCTCAGTTGTCATGAGCCACACAACTCGAGGGGAGGAAGCTGGCTCACCAAAAGAGACTCCAGACAGAAGCAGGATCTTAGAGCGTGCAGTCGGAGAATGTAAAACTGTTGAGGTGAAACTACGAGGTGTTACAGTGTCCTGCTTACTTGACACTGGTAGCCAGGTCAGTACAATTTCTGAGAGTTTTTTCAGGGAACACCTGTCAGTGAAAGGTGAAGACATTCACCCGGCATTTGAGTGGTTAAAGATCACTGCAGCTAATGGATTAGACATACCCTATATGGGCTATGTGGAGCTTGATGTAGAAGCCATGGGTCTGACTATCCCAGAGCGAGGTTTTCTGATAGTTAAAGATTCTGAACACTCTTCCTCTGTTCCAGGTCTAATAGGGATGAACATTGTCAAAAAATGCAGAGAGCTAGTACACACTGAGTTTGACACCACACTGCAGGAGAGGTTTGACTCAAACTGGAGAGAGGCTTTTAATCATCTTCATGCAGTACATGCAACAGACAGACTCTCTTTCGCTAGGGTAGCTGGTAAGGATGTAGTCCATATACCTGCTTCATCTGCTGCTACAGTTATGGCTAGGGGACTCAGGACTGTGAGTGAGGATGGTTCTTTTTTGTTGCTGGAGTCTGTGGGTGTCCCCGTTCCTGGAGGTTTGGTTGTTGTGCCTACTTTGGTTTCATCGGGCAATCACATTTTTCCAGTCCGAGTCATGAACATGTCTGATGAAGATATCTGGCTAGGGCCACGGACTAGGCTAGGGGTTTTGACTCAGGTAGACTGTGTGAAAAGTGATGAGCTTTGTGAGGTACAGTTCCAGAGAATCTCAGCAGACACTGAACAAGTGAGTATCAGTGAACACCCCGAAACACCGACAGATGTGCAGGAAATTCTCGGCAAGCTCAATTTTTGTGGTAGCCCAGAACAGCAAGCACAGCTGACTTTGTTACTGGAGAAGTACTCTTTTGTGTTTGCAACAGAAGATGAAGATCTAGGCCACACTGACAAAGTACAACATGAGATCCATCTGACAGATGACATACCTGTAACACAGCCATACAGACGAATCCCACCCACACAGTACGGTGAAGTCAGGGAACATATTGGCAAGCTGCTTAAAAAAGGGGTCATTCAAGAAAGCTCTAGTGCTTATGCTTCGCCCATAGTACTAGTGAGAAAGGCAGATGGTAGTCTGAGGCTATGTGTTGATTACAGGAAACTCAACTCAAAGACAAGACGTGATGCATTCCCGCTCCCGAGAATTGATGAGAGTTTTGATGCGCTGAGAGGGGCAAAGTTCTTTTCGACCATAGATCTGGCGAGCGGATACCACCAGGTAGCTATGCATGAGAGAGATCGGACTAAGACTGCATTTACTACACCGTTTGGTCTGTATGAGTACGTGAGAATGCCTTTTGGTGTTTGTAACGGTCCAGCTACATTTCAGAGACTTATGCAAGTTACTATGAATGATCTCATTTTTCAGATACTCCTGGTCTACCTAGATGACATCTTGGTTTTTTCAGAGACATTTGAGCAGCATTTAGAGAGACTTGAGACTGTGTTTAAGAGACTGGCAGAGACGGGCCTTAAGGTGAAGTTGCAGAAGTGTGCTTTTCTACAACAGTCAGTAAAGTTTTTGGGTCATCAGGTGTCAGCAGAAGGTATAGGAACTGACCCCTCCAAGGTCTCTGCTGTTAAGAACTGGAAGGTCCCAACCACTGCCAAAGAGCTGCAGTCGTTCTTGGGTTTCTGTAGTTACTACAGGAGATTCATTCGAGGCTTCTCACAGATTGCCGGGCCACTGCATGACCTAGTCAACAAATGTTCAGGTGTGAAAAAAACAGGGAAAGTAGGTCACCAGTTTTGTAATATGTGGACACCAGAGTGTGACTCTTCCTTTGAGCAGTTAAAGGAAAAACTTACCTCTGCTCCCATTTTGGGTTTTGCCGATTTCACACAACCATTTGTAGTTGAGACAGATGCTAGTCAGCATGGATTAGGCGCTGTATTGTGTCAGCAGCAAGGTGACACCAGACGTGTCCTAGCATATGCTAGCCGCAGACTACGCCAGGCTGAGAAGAATGACCGAAATTATAGTAGCATGAAGTTGGAGTTGCTTGCCTTAAAGTGGGCAGTTGCTGAAAAATTCAGGGGTTACTTGCTTGGTTCAAAGTTTGTTGTCCTGACTGATAACAATCCCCTCTGCCACCTCAAGACAGCCAAGTTAGGTGCTATAGAGCAGAGGTGGGTAGCGCAACTGTCTGTTTTTGATTTCGAGGTTAAGTACCGTCCTGGTTGCAGTAATGCCGCCGCAGATGCTCTCTCTAGGCAGGAGTTTGCAGGGGAGCCTGAAACAGACCCTGACTCGGATTTTGACGACTGTATCACTGTGTGTAACCTGATTGAGCGAGGAACAGTTCTGGATCCTGGTCTTGTCTCTAGAGGTCTGGAGTGTTACAAAGTGAGACAGATCCGTGCTGGGGAGTCGAGGTCTGGTGAGACAGGTACTAAACAGGGCAACACCCCCACACTGCCAGGTTATACCAGAGAGGAGCTGGTAGGTTTTCAGGCCGGTGACCCCACCCTAAAAGAGTTTAGGGCATTTTGGGATCGGGGGAGGAGGCCATGTCCCAGAGAGAGAGCAGCCCTGTCTAGTCAAGTGAAAAGATTGTTGAAACAATGGAGATGCATACAACAACGAGAAGGGTTGTTGTACAGGGTTATCACAGACCCACGTCATGGAGAAGTGTGGCAGTTACTCGTGCCTAGTTGTTTGAGGGACCAAGTTCTAGAAAATGTACATAACAACATGGGACATCAGGGCATAGAGCGCACTGTAAACTTGCTAAGAGGGAGGTGTTTTTGGGTAGGGCTATGCGAGGATGTGGAAAGCTGGGTTAAAAACTGCGAGCGGTGCATTTTGACCAAGATGCCTCAGCCAAAAATCCATGCTCCAGTTCAGGCATTCCTGGCCTCCCGACCTCTAGAAGTGGTGGCTGTTGATTTTACAGTGTTGGAGGCAGCTTCAGATGGCCGTGAAAATGTCCTTGTTGTGACCGATGTGTTTACAAAGTTCACACAAGCGTATGCTACCAAAGACCAGAAGGCTGACACTACAGCTAAAGTTTTGCTCAGGGAGTGGTTCATGAAATATGGGGTCCCAGAGAGACTGCACTCAGACCAAGGTCGAATTTCGAGAGTGAAATTATAGCAGAGCTGTGCAAACTCTATGGGGTTAAAAAGACACGGACAACTCCCTAAAGGCCACAGGGAAACGGTCAGTGTGAAAGATACAATCGCACACTCCATGACTTGTTAAGGACACTCCCACCAGAGAAAAAAAAGCGTTGGCCAGAGCATCTGTCTGAAGTAGTATATGCCTATAATGTCACTCCTCATTCCACCACAGGGTACTCGCCTTATTATTTGCTTTTCGGGGTACAGCCACATCTCCCAGTAGATGCTTTATTAGGGCGTGAGTGTGTGTCAGACAGGAAACAGGATTGGTTGTCTGTTCATCAGGAGAGACTCCGACAGGCACATGAGAGAGCCAGAGAGTACTCAGAGCAGAAGGCAGCTGAGAGGATCTCACTGCAAAATGAGAAGGTGTATTGTCCTCCTGTGGACATTGGTCAGTTGGTTTTCCTACGTCACAGACCCCCAGGTAGACATAAGATTCAGGACACATGGACCTCAACAGTCTACAAGGTAGTTGACATCCAGGGTACCACACACACTGTTGAACCTTTTGAGGGAGGTCCCATTAAAAGAGTTCATAGGTCAGAGTTGCGACCTTGTGCGAAACCAGTTCCCAAACCAAGAACTAGAACTAGGTTACAGACCACTACACAGCCTGTAGCCGAGGATGAGCCTGAGTCACCTGAGGCTGATTTTGTTATTGTTGAGGAAGTCATCCCTCGCCGGCTTGTGCAAGTACCTAACCTGCCTCTTGCAGCAGAAAGTGTTAGTTTACCTGTGACAGCACCCACAGATGAGAGTGACGGTGAAGGACCTGAGGAAGGTTATTCAGATATGAAAAATTGTGGCACAGAAACAGAATGTGTTAATGATGTGCATCCAAACGTTAGCGACAGTGACTTGCCCATTATTGAAAACAGGGACAGGCCCGCACTAACAGAGGATGCTGGTGGAGCAGGACGTAGAACCTATGCACCTAAACCTGCCATTAGGAAAAGCAAGCGGGAAATGGCTGGATCTCATTCAAACCCATTTCATCTGCCAAAGTCAGCCTGTAATGCAGTCTCAGTCAGCACAGACATGGTCTCTAAGGTTCTGACAAGCCTGGGTGCTGCTCTCTTTGAAAAGGCCTTGCATGGAGTATTGAGTCAGTTCATGTTTCGTAGTCACCGAGGACGTTGACTATATTTGCAGGGGAGTATGTAGCCGGGTGGTAAATCTGTTAAATATGTTAAATGATTTTCCACTTAAATTTAGTATAGTTTAACTGTTAATATATGTAATTGTTACACTGTCAAGCCATGTAAAATGTCATTTGATGTATTTAAATTGTGAGGCAGATTGTGAGTGTATTTTTATAGTTTTGGTTGTCATTGCATGTTTTGACCAGTAAGTGGCAGTGGCGGACTTTTATTGTAACTCCGTGCAAGTTATCCAAGTGCATCTTGGGTATTCTTTCTTTTTTTCTTGTGTGGAGCGCCTGAAGATTGCGGTGTGATGAGGCTCTGACTCCGTAGTAAGTAAGGGTAAATATCTTGTGAAATATACCTGTAACATTATTCCAAACAATATTGTATGTCGGTAATTTGACAAGATGGTTTGATTTAGACGCTACTGGAGTTGATGTTCGGTGATTTTGGGCGCGAGGCGTCGACCGCTGTTCGCCATTGCAGGCATGACAAGGTAATGTTGGCGTGAATAAAGCCACACCATGCCATTGTATTTGGGTAGTAAAGGTTTTATATGCATTTTAATTCTGTTTAAAGGTAACTGACAGAGTGAGAAGTTGCGCGATCTTCAGGAAGTTCCACATGTCTTTGTTAAACCCTGTTTAACGTACATAGTCCACTGCCGTATTTTGCACCGTATTTTGTATTTATTATTTCCCTTTTTAAAATCTTTTCTGTTAAACTTGCCACATCTGTGAACATTTATGAGCTGTTTGCTCGAAAGACACAGGAATGTATGCACTCAGTAAAACGATCTGCATTCGAAGGTTCAAACAATAAAATTAAAGCTACAAGAACCCCGGAAGTAATTGTGTCCTGTGTGGTATCTAATTCCACGGGCTACACCTGTTCGTCTGATATTTTCCCACCAATATAATCCACAAAGTCGTGTGAAAACGTTTCCGAGGTAGAGAACGGCGGGTCTGCTAGCTCTGGCTCCGTTTCCGAGGAGGGCAGTGGGTCTGCTAACACTTGCTCCGGAAAATCGGTAACGTTAGTGACCAGATCATCTGTAATGTTCTTTTTTTATTTTTTGAGTCGGGACACGTTGAAACAAAAAAATCGCTGATTTTACGAATATTAACTTTACTGCTCTTGCCTGATTTACAGGTAGCTTTCGGCAGCTCCATTGCTTTTGAAAAGCAAACTATAGATCGACCATTTAGCTAGCATAACCAGTGGCAGGTTGCTTAGCTGACTCGTCAGACCCCTGAGCCAATCAAAAGCGTGTGATTTTATTTGTTTTACGAAACAGACCAATAAGATACATCATGTTTGGAAACAAAATAACTGACAGGTTTAACGCCTGTCCGTCACGATAGATGCAGTGTATGAGTAGGCTAGAGGGGCGGTGACAAATAATCAAAACGATAACTAAATAATTATTGGTGCCATTTCAGACGGGCTGTGGGGTTTCGGGGAGGGGGGGTTCAGACACGTAAACCACCTACCTGGCTACGTGCCTGTAAAGGATGGTAAAAGCAGTCTTGGACATGTCCACCAACAATTTAATCGTATGCTCTAAAGACTTGTATGCCTTCATTGATTCTTTGGTAAATATACTTGGTGTGTCTATGAGGTATTCAGTCACATCCCTCCAGCCGATGTTCGGCAACTTCGTTATATCACTTGTCCACTGAGCTTCAGCAAGCATAATCGGGTCAGGAGGTTTGTCTCCAGTGCTTAGTGTAAGTTTCGACTCGTAATGCATTCTGTCTTCCTTGCTTAGACCTTCAGCATATTCTGAGATTTCATTTTCTCAACTTTCTAACTTTTCTGTGTTTAATTTTAAGTTTACACTCTTTCATCTATGATTATCATATACACACGTTGTTTCTCGGCAATATTTTGCCACACGTTCTGCGCGCGCATCTTGTGTACAATGCAGCTTTTACGTCACGCGATAATGAGATTTCGCCTTGAGGTTTTCAGACGGCGTTTTCTTGATTCATCGGATATTAATTTTAAGGGCTCCCGGATAGCGTAGCGGTCTATTCCTTTGCCTACCAACACGGGGGTCAGCGGGTCGAATCCCCGTGTTACCTCCGGCTTGGTCGGGCGACTCTACAGACACAACTGGCCGTGTCTGAGGGTGGGAAGCCGGATTCGAAGAGCAGGGTAATTGGCCAAGTACAACTGGGAGAAAAAGGGGGGGAAGCATATTTTTAGATTAAGTTGCTTATGATGTTCATCTAGAACTGACGTTTAACATTTTCTGTATATCTACTAGAACGCTTCAAAATAAATGTATTTCTTCAACTTTTTTGAATATATTTAACTAAAAAATTGTAACGTAGAATTTAAATCTCTATATGTGGTATGAGACATAATGGTTCTTGTCACTTTGTTTGAAGTGATTTGATTGGCTGTAGTTCCTGTCACTGGCTGTTAAACGTGTTGATTCGCTGAAGGCTTCTTGATTGTTTTTCTCACACTGACGGCACAGTCACACGTGCAAAATTAACATTGACAAATATTTGCCTCTTGTTAAATTCCATTCTATGCGAGCAAAGGGGCGAATAAAACATTCGCTTGGCAAAGCAAATTCGTGAATTCGTCGGTCAAAACTCACCGAAGTTGAACTCCACGCAAAGCAAAGATGCAAATTGCCTTTGCAATTTGCTTTGCCACCGGAAGTGGTTTTATTCGCTGTTCGAATAGAATGGAAGTAAAAGGGAGGCGAATAGTCGCCAATGTTTATTTAGCGCATGTGTGACAACTACCTAATGATGGAACATGATTGTGTAATCACCATCAGATGTGTTACTAGGGTGTGGCCTACATAATATACCAGTGCCTGTGTCCTACTGTGATTGTTGATCTTGAAGAAGGCCTGAGGGGTGAAACGTCCTCTAAATAAAAGAGAAATAATAAAAGGGAAATGCATATAGAGCCAGAGTATGTGACACTTTTTTCCTTCCTTTGAGATGACAATCACACAAGCATCTTGAAACATGTGCCCTTTTTTACGATCTTGCAAACTACTAATCGCAAACAAATGTTCAACTCATTACCTTGGACTGAAGCATGGGAAAAAATGGGGGAAAAATGAGAAACAAAAGAACAAAATAGACATTTTGTATGTTCCCAAAACTTGAATCATAAACGTAATCCTGGTCTTTGAGAGACAGCTAGCTCATTAATTTACTCCCAAACCCATGGTGCAAATGAACAGCGGACCAAGTCATCCTGGCTGCAGCTAACAGAACACCCCAATTAGCTGTGCTCTCTGCAGGAAATAGCATCCCGCTGTCCAGTGATGATAGCAAGTAGCATAAACCACAACCACAAGATTCTCTATTTTTACTCTCTTTTTCTCTTTCTCTAACTCTCTCTTTCTCTTCATGTGGCCTCACCCCCTCTCTCTCTTTCTCTCATTTGGCATCATTTTCCATACCCCATACGCCCCCCATACCCTTTTCTGTCACTCCCTCTCTCCATCTTTCTCTAGCCATCACTCCTTCATTAGTGCAACAACATGTCACAGCTTAGGACTCATCTTGAATAATTAAACATGAAATTCCCATTAGCCAAGCATAGCGGATCAGTTTGGTCGTTGATGCTGTGTAAGGTCACCAGTGCTGACCTTTCTGATACCAACCTCCCACCACCCCACCCCACCCCATTCAGCTCAGGTCTATTGTATTGCAGATGTGGGCTCAACAAAGAAGGGCGATAATAATAGGAGCAAAGTTCCTTAAGGAGTATCAATAATGTTGGAGACCTTCTCTTCGCCTGACCACCTCTCCCACCCTGCCCCCTCGCCTGTTGTGATTGTGTGTGCTTGAATGTATGTGTGGTGTGTGCATGTGTGTTTGCTTCTTTGTGTGAGTTTGCTTTTGGTTGCTTGTTTCTGAATTTATGTGTTTGCATGTGTGTGTATGTGTTTGTTTATGTGCGGTTGTGTTTTTTTGTGCATGGGTGTGTGTGTGTCTTACTGCACAAGTATGTAAGTGTGCTTGTGTCTGTGTGTTTCTGTGCATATTTTTGTTTTTGAGTGTGTGTGTGTATCTTTGTATATGTGTGCCTCTGTGTTTGAGTCATTTGTGTCTTTGTGTATGTGTGTGTGTGTGTGTGAGAGAATGGTGTGTTTGAGGGTTCGATGGCATGTGCGTGTGCACGTCATTCCTCCTCAGCAGACTGGGAATGTTCCACTTTCCCACTGGTCAGGGTCTGGGGTGCAGAAATATTGGGGGTCAAAGGTCATTTGAACCTATAGTGTGACATCATGGAAGCTTAGAGAGGTCAAGCTAGGTCAGTAGCTGGAGGAGAAGACACTGATATGACAAAGGACTTTGGATATAAATAGAAAACGGTGTTATGAAAGAGAGGCTTGGAACAAAGAGCAGAGGACTGGAGAGTGAAGGAATTCGCCTAGACACCTCGCCACACTGCACCCTCAGCTTGGCTTCTTTTTCATGCCTGATTGACGGTGCAGAGGACGACTGTTTATTGTTACAGTTTCCCACCAAGTATCAAAGGATAGATTTTTGTTTAGATAGACTATCTTCCTTGTTTACAGAGAGCAAATTGATTATGAGCTATGATAATGACACCATTTATGAGGCCAGAGAGTGTCCCTGGATTTGTGTATGTGTGATTGGGTGTGTGTGTGTGTGTGTGTGTGTGTGTGTGTGTGTGTGTGCATGTGTTGGCGGGGCTGGGGTCAGGGTAGTGAGTATTTTCTCTCAGCCTAGTACAAATACTAATTATTTATTGCCTGCAGATGGCGAGGAGGTGAGTTCCTGCTTCATGAATAATTGCAGGTTTATTTTTTGACAAATTTCCACATGATGAAGGCTATTTGATGTAATAGTAAGCAGTTTAGCCGAAGTTGTCATTGGTCTGTGCTGTCCTTGCCATATTTCTAGACTGATACACTAGGGTGAACTCCTGTCACACACGGCTGTTAAGAATTTCAGCTCTGATGGACAGCAAATAGTGTGCAGTGAAACTAAGAGGGGCGGTAGGCAGCATGACTAATGAGCCGAACTCAAAGCTACTACTTCTCAAGTGACAGGTAGGTGCCTTAACTCATTAGGGACATGCATTCAGACTAATAATTCAATATAGTGATCGCTCCGACTTTAGACACAGCCATGTATTTGTCTTATTAGTTTTATCAGGTTGAAGTCAAAATCTGAGTGAGCATAACATGAAAAAGACACCTTGATTTTTGCTCAATCTTTTGTTGATTTATTGACACGTATAAGTGTTCATTGCATTTTTTTTCCAACTTTTTTCAAACTGCATGCAAAAGGTCACCAGATGCTATGAATGGGATGTTGTTTGAATGGCATGGTGGCCCAGTGGTTAGTGCTGTTGCTTCACAGCAAGAAGGTCCTGGGTTCGAACCCCAGGCCATCTCAGGTCCTTTCTGTGTGGAGTTTGCATGTTCTCCCTGTGTCTGCGTGGGTTTTCACCAGGTGCTCAACAGTAGCATAATTTCCACTGGCATTGGTAATCTGGGCCTTGACTGGTCCAGTATGGAAATCTTATTTATGATCCGCATATTTGATTTGGCAAAGATTTTATGCCGGATGCCCTTCCTGACGCAACCCTCCCCATTTATCTGGGCTTGGGACTGGCACTAAGAATGCACTGGCTTGTGAATCCTCAGTGGCTGGGTTAGCTAGTATGGATTAAATGCAAAGAATAAATGTCCTTGTATGTATGTACAGAGGAAAAGGAAATTTACTCTTTGCATTGAACCCAGCTAGGATGGGTTAAATTCAAAGAGTAAATTCCCTTTGTATGTGTAAGGACCTCTAAAATCTAGGCCCCTAGGATGTAAATAGAGGCCTAGTATAATACTGTTTATTGTAATGCATATGTTATGACATTTTACTGTTTAGCATACTGTTTACTGTACATACTTTGTGGTACTTCATTTACCAGCATGCTTTGTGTCTTAAGCATTTCCTATGTTCTTATAAGTTTCTAAACCTGTAAACCAATGAAATGTATTTGCTCTTTGTATTTTATTTGAATTTTGTTATTGTTCAATGATATTGTGTAAAGTTATTATGCCCGCGAAATTGCGAGGACGTCAACATTCTATCTCCTCACGGAGAGGGAGGAGTTTTAGTCCAAGCCAGTACTCCCTGGAGAGACGTCCATTTTTCTGCTGCTCCATCTCAAGTACCAGTTTCGCAGAGACTTTGTACACAGCCCGTGTACTAGGCCCGCATTTGAGTTCAGGAGTGTTGCGACTGGCCCGCGGTTGTGTGCTTGATTGTGTGTTGTTGGTGTTACGATTGTTTTGTCTATGCCTGGAGCCGGTGTGGCCGCTGGCTAGCTAGGTGGATTTAGCATCCAGTGCTAGTGTGTTAGCCGAGTTGAGTTGTGGAGGCTAGCAAGAAGTCATCGGGCTGAGCTGGACGGTGAGCTAACTAGGTGAGCCGCTCTGCTCCATTCCTGGGACCTGTCTGCTGTCCAAAAACGACTCGCTTCATCTGTTCTCCGGCACTGGGCCCACCAGAGGACCACCATCTTCGCCAGGGTTTTCTGATCATTGCAACCTGTGGCCATCTTGCGGGTGGAGGCCGCTACCGGGGAGCCAACACCTGCCAGCTGCTAGGCTAGCACTACGCCTTCCTTCCTCTGGTACTGCACACAGCCTCCCGGTCGAGGGAGCAATGGGTTGTGAGTAACCCGAAAATTTCATTTATACTGACACACACACACCTTTATCTCGTCGCCTGGGCATCGTAGCGGTTGCTGCCTTGCCCTCCGCTCAGAGAGCTGTTTTATGTGCACCAACGGGCCCCAACGGAAAGCACTGGGTATTTTTGTGTTCTTTTGCTGCTTTTCTTCCTGTTTATTGTGACCGGTTGTCACACCCTGTGTAATTTCAATTAATGTAGCGATGTCAATAATCTGTTATCGATTTAAGCATATTGCTTTTGTTCATTAGGTGTTGAGCTGTGCGATTCACAGCTAGTGCTATTAACACTGGTCTGTAACGCTACTTAGGCTAAAAGCTACAGCTAGCTTGAACCTAGGTTTCAGGGAGCTCTTTGTGTTGTTTATTTAATCAACAATACTACACTCGTGTGGTACTCTCTCTCTCTCTCTCTCTCATTATTATCAAATAAATCCTATTATTATTAATTATATTTCGGGTATATTGGCAGCTCATTTTCCGCTTATACAAAGCCTAGGTTACTTTTAGAGTGCTGGTAATAAGCTTGTACAGTAATTCAGTACACAGCAGGGTTATAAGATCTGCATTCACCACATGTTTGTTTAATTCTGGGAAGATACACCATTCACTAGCCTTAGGTAAGTAGTATTTTCACAGTGGAGGCACAGCGCTACTAAATTGATTATTATCTTGGTTAATTATTTCTATTATCATGTATCACTAATATTGTCATTAATGGCCCTAGCCTACTAGTACACAGGAAGTTCAGCCAGCTCACCATTACACCGCTGAGAATTCAGGATCCTGTTGCGCCATTGGATTGTATTGTAACACTTAAGTAACTGGTAGCATTAGGCTTTTGTCTTGTTTAAATGTGCTTGGCATTGCCCGCCAGTGAAAAAGGGGTTACATATGTATTTACAAAATGACTAATATTCTATTCTATTCTAATATAGACGTAATCAACCTATTTGCCACTTTGCTGGCAAATGGCTGTTTGATAGGTTGGCAAATGTTATGGTGTTCTGCGATAGCATGTCAAGAATTAACACCAGAAGAAGAACTTCGTCACTTTTGAATTAGAAGAGCTTCATTGCTTTTGCTCCATCCGTTTTGATTTAGCCTTAGCTCTTTATTTATGTTAAGTGGGGGAATGGTGAGGATGCAAGGAGTAGAGGTGACGAAGACATATGCGTTTAAATACTTGGGGTCAACTGTACACAGTAACGGGGAGTGTAGAAGAGAGGTGAAGAAGAGAGTGCATGTCGGGTGGACTTGGTGGGGAAGAGTGTCAGGAGTGATTTGCGACAGAAGGGTACCAGCAAGAGTTAAAGGGAAGGTTTGCAAAATGGTTGTGAGACCAGCTATGTTATATGGTTTGGAGACAGTGGCACTGACGAAAAGATAGGAGGCGGAGCTGGAGGTGGCAGAGTTAAAGATGCTTCGATTTTCATTGGGAGTGACGATGGAGGACAGGATTAGAAATGAGTATATTAGGGGGACAGCTCAGGTTGGACGGTTTGGAGACAAAGCAAGAGAGATAAGATTGAGATGGCTTGGACATGTGTGGAGGAGAGATGCTGGGTATATTTGGAGAAGGATGCTGAATATGGAGCTGCCAGGGAAGTTGAAAAGAGGAAGGCCAAAGAGGAGGTTTATAGATGTGGTGAGGGAGGACATGCAGGTGGCGGGTGTGGCAGAGGAAGATGCAGAGGACAGGAAGAGATGGAAACGGATGATCCACTGTGGCGACCCCTAACAGGAGCAGCCAAAATTAGTAGTAGTAGTCTTTATTTATGCTAAAGACGTAGTTTATCATGAAATTGTTAGATTTACCGATGCTTGCTTCGTTTTGTGCCATATTACTTTGGAAAATTTTCTCCTAGCTGGTCATTTCAGTGCAGATTATAAAGGTTTAAAGTAGTATGGGATAGTTTTCATTGTTTTGTGATCATAAGCGCTTTTCTTAATATTTTCACCTATTCCCTATGTATACTCATACATTTCACATAATACATTTGCATATTACCATCACACTAGTGTGTAGTATGAACAATTTGGACACAGTTAAGGGTATAGAGTTGTTAAAATGCTTTCACCTTGGATGATTATATGTGAAATCTGTTTTCCAAAGTTACTGTCAGCCTTTGTAAAAGAGGTTATCGAAAACTCTGGACTGAAAAGGAATTTGCCTGCATTCCAGGCTCCTGATGTGTGCTTTATTAGTAAATCTGTCATAAATCTCGATCCGTTTCCAGTTGGTCCTTCATCTGGAGTGGCTGATCTTTGTCATAACCCCATTATAAAAACTTATGAGCAGACTTGAGCTGTCACCTTTACTCAAACTGCCACCTTAAATCATGTCACATATACGACTATATCTCTTCATCCCCGTCTCTCTCTTTCTGACCCACATGTGTTTTAAACCCACTTTTGAAACACACTCGGCTTGGCTGATTACATGGACCATTGTCAATAAGGCAAAAGTCCACAGCACTCACACACAGTGTGACATCCTTAGAGTGTTCAATGACATGTCAATAAATAGTTTTGTAATGTGTTGAGTTGGTCTTTTTCACCATTTTTCCTGTTTGTTTAAAGACATCCACTAATGTACTGAGTCATGGAAATCTTCTGAGAAGGGGTCAAGAGACAGAGCAGCTATGCAACTATATGCAATTAATAAGTTTTTTGTTTTCAGAAATGAATCCCTGCGACCCTGAGAGCAGGATAAGCGGTTTGGGTAATGGAATGGAATGGGATATTTCCTACTGTACTCATTATGATTCATCATATTGTAATCATATTTCCTAACCTATTGTGCATACATGCTTGCCTCCAATGTCCTGTTGTTGTTCCATTTAGTTCTTCTGTTTCTTTCTTTTTGTTTGTTCACAGAAAGTTGAATCAATTCATCTGGACACAACGTTTATTGACATATATGTTTCATCAGTCATCTAATGCCCCTTTTCCACTACATGGTACCGGCTCAACTTGACTCGACTTTTTTGTTTTCCATTACTGGAAAGTCCCGGCATTTTGGTAACTGTTACCACGTTTCTGGTACCACCTTTGTCGAGGTTCCAAAAAAACTGGAGCGGGTAACAAAACCAGTGCAGACCAGCTACCCTGAGGGGGTACTGTTACGGTAAAGGAAAATGACACTCGTAGAGTCGGTAGTGGAAAAGGGGCATAAATGACCTCTTCAGTCTCATCTGACTGCAGGTATCCCCACCTTTATAAACAATACAGTGGCATAATGACCAAAACCAATGACCAGTTTCATATGCAAATTACTGCCACCATCAACTAGAGATTCAATGGCCATGTGTACTATTCACAGAGGATTTGGGAATGTTTGTAATCACAGCACTGTAAAATGGTGACAGATGTACTCTTAGTCCCCCCCTTCAGTTCAGGGACTGTTGCTCCCTCTTCACATAAATGGCTACCAATCAATCAAACAAGTTGCAGCACTTTTCTAGCCGCAACAGCCACTCAAAGCGTTTTGTTTTGAAACTCTAGTTGATGCTCACGGTAATCTGCATATGAAACCAATCGTTGGTTTCAGTTGTTATGCCACTGTATTGGGTGGTATTCATGATTTGCCTTTCTGTGATTTTCTTACCTGGATTACTGAGCATGCATAAAGACATTTTTTTTGTTTTTTGTTTTGTTTTTCCTTTTTTCTCTATGAGTGATGTCTGCAAGTGCAAGTGAAATTCCTTGTGTGCACAGACACACTTGACCAATGAAGTTTATTCTGACTCTGATGTAGTCTCGTAATCTCCCGTGTCAGACTCAGAGGAAGAAGCCTTTGGGTTTCTCTATTGAGGAACAAAAAAACAAGCAAGCTCTTTACCTGCACCTGAGAATCTGCTTTAGGCCTGTACTATGCGTGTGGCTGTGTCTCTGGATGTATGAACATATTTTGAGGATGAATGACTGTGTGGGAGCCAGCAAACCAAGAGCGAGGTGGCATTTCTTTGTTGTAATAGGCCACTCTCCCTGCTCCCAGTAAGAGAGGAAAACACCAAGGGTGTCTACTAAAAGTGTCATCTGACACATTTACCTCAATAAAACCTTTTAAACAATTGTGTGCATTGAGAGAAATATTTAACATCTTTAAAGTTAAAACTGCCATAAGGACAAATACAACTGAATCTCATCCGTTAACATTCAAAGAAGCCTCTTGGCATTTTCCCTGCAATCTGAGTACTCTCCCTAACCTTTCTCTCAAGTGGGTCTGAAGAATGTTGAATAAAATAAATCATTTTACCTCCATCCTTCTCTCCGGTGCCCTGAATCTTAATGGGGCATTTCTAAGGTTAGACCAGCTCATAAGAACGGAAATGTGTGTGGCGGGAGTCAAATCTGAAATGGGTAGCGGGATAATAACGGGCCAAAGAGGATCAATTCTGCTACGTCTCTCTTCTGTCTGTGGACCTTTCTCTCTGGCTCCCTGTGTCACTCTCCAAATCATGGTCACATTTACTATACACTGGAGGGCCGTGTGTGTGTGTGTGTGTGTGTGTATATGTATATATATATATACTCCCGTGCATGAAAATCATTCTTACTGCACTTTTCACACAAAGGGTTTCTTTTAAAGTCTGGACTATTGTCTTTCAACCTTTTCCGCACTGACACTGGCTTTTGAAGATCCTGCAGGCTTTTTCCTTTATCAGCTTGCCTGCCATGGCCTGCCTCATGTCTTCTATCTCATCGCCAGTTAAGTGTAATAATGGATAATGACTAGCCCTCGCACTGTTGTAAACTTTCCCTGTTAACTGCTTCTCACAATCCCAAGTATTTGCTTTGATTAGTTGTGTCACCGCTGATGCCTACATATGACGTCTTTTTCCAAATCAAACTCAGAAACAACAGTTAATTTTAAACGATTAACTTCATGCTTTCACTTTTATGGGGCCTTTTTTTTCCTACACCGCTTACTTTTCAACAATCTGGTGTTGAGTTTAAAAGAGTAGCTTTGAATATCAATCCGCAGCTTTCATGAAGTTGAATGGCTATCACAGTGTGCTTCTATTTCTAAAGAAAGGATAATAGTTGATATCATCAGCACTCACATCGTGTTAATATAAAGCTATTTTAACTGCGTTAAAGCAAAGTTTTACACATCTGCCCCCTGCTGATGCTTGCAACGTAATGACAAAAAAGCTATTGAAAATTATTTCGATTATTTTGGTCTTGAAATATAACCTACCGCATCTTCTTTTTTTATTGTCCTCTCTCGTTCTTGTTTTTCATAAATGCCAATTTTTTTTATAAATGCCAGTTTGCAAAAGATGTATTGATTGAACGAATAACATTTTCAATAAAATGCTTTTGACAAAATCTTTAATGAATGCTTGTTAGACAAAATGTGTCTAGATATATATCTCTGACATATTGATGGGTTGGTATGTGTGTGTGTGTGTGTGTGTGTGTGTAGGTGCGTGCGTGAACTTTGGATTTATCAACAGATGGCTCCACACATTCCTCACCACCATAGATATTAATGTGTAATTCACAAAAAAAAAATTCTCTTCATTTACTAATTTCATTCTAAATCTGCAACACTGAATGGGTATTTTGGAAAGAGCAAATTGTACTTAAATAGCCTTGAGTCCATTCGTTCCTTATCCAAACCGCTTATCCTGCTCTCAGTGTCACGGGGATGCTGGAGCCTATCCCAGCAGTGATTGGGCAGCAGGTGGGGAGACACCCTGGACAGGCCACCAGGCCATCACAGGGCCCACACACACACACACCTAGGGACAATTTAGTATGGCCGATTCACCTGACCTACATGTCTTTGGGCTGTGGGAGGAAACTGGAGCACCTGGAGAAAACACGCAGAATGTTCAATATATTCAGGTAGATAGATAGATAGATGGATTGGATCTGTCCTCATATACATATGTGCTGGGTATGACTGGAGATGATACCACCTCAATCTTTTCATCCTTAGAATTAGGTGCGTTCACATGTGGAAGACATCCGGAGCGTCTGCTGTCTACTATAGGAGTGATTATTAGATTAGTTTAGATTATTTTAGTTTAGATTAGATTAGATTGGATTATATTAGATGGAAGGACACTTTGCAGATTAGAAAACCAGAGGTATGGAGGTTCCCAAGGACTGTAGAATTGAACTGCTGCTCTACAGCCGCTGATCATACTTATTGGTGTAACCTAGAGGTCAAGAGTCCTGCTTAAGAGCAGATTGCCAATAGTTGCTGAGGGAGAGTGGCGCCTCACTCATTCGCTTTCACATTTCCCCAACCGTCAAATTGGGGAAATGTGTTCTCAAAGAGCAACTATGGTGAAATGCTGATAAACCACTCACTTGCTGCAGTAATTTTCTTCTAATTAGATAACAGATACATTAGAAGTGGTGTATACTGGGCACTTAGTAAGCGCATGTATGCAGCAGAGCAGCCCTGTGTTGAGATTGCAAAGTGTGAGGAGGGCCTCTATAATTAGTGCTCTGAGATGGAGATTATACCCTATGGCGATTTGATCTGACCTATTTTGGAGGAACTAGGGCAGCTTCCCAAACTGTCTTTCTACAGCAATAGGTGGCCTACTGCAACACTGTCTTCCTGTATGGCCACACTCCTCCATGATGACAGTAACTGTTTTCTTCCAAAAGTTAAGCTTCTTCCTTCAAGTGGACTTTTTGTCAAGTCAAAAATTGTGATGGAATGATCTACCTGTGCCCAGGGCTGTGTCGTCAATAACTCAGGGGAAAAATGGAGAAGAGCTGATAAGTTAGGGTAAAAACCTTCTTTGGATTTTTTTAAGGAGTTGGGTATTTCAAGATTTTTTTTTATTTCCATTCGGCCTTTAATCAAAAATGGTTCCCTGTATATGCACATTGATTGTTGTCATTGGATTGTAAATTAATGTATACATAAAAATTCACCCTAAAACAGAAGTCGTATGAACTTACACTCTTCATTTATTATTTCTCAGCAAAGGTCTCGCCAAAAGCTAAAAAGCAAGGAGCAATCATCTTAATCTTTAATGGCAGCAGCACACAAAGCCTGGAGCTATATTTTATGGACTTAGACTATTTGTTGGAGATTTTAATAAACTTTTGTTTTATACTAGTGCCAATAGTTAGAGCTGGACACGCATGTAATGTAAGAGTCTACTGGGTGTTTGTCATTATGCCCATTTCACTGCTGATTTGTCACATTTTTTCTTCTTTTAGATTAAAAAATCCTGACTGTTCAGACATCAGTGTCATAGACAAATGTACAGTGCATGTTAATTCTGTTTCTTTTGAAATTTTCCTTCTTAGGACACAAAGGGCGTTTGATGAATGGATGTTCTTTACATAGTAATAAACACATGGAGAAATGCCCCGACATACGATGGGATGCAAACAGATAGATAGATAGATAGATAGATAGATAGATAGATAGATAGATAGATAGATAAACTTCATTCCTCCCCATAGGAAACTATATAAAAGGGAGGGGGACTATCTTTCAGTCTTTTGGGATGGAGTTTGAAAGTGCAAGAAGACAGAGATAAGGTGGATGGGTAAGCAGGACTACCTCTGATTATAGACCTGATTACAGACAGCAAGACCAAACAGAACAAAACTTTGTGTAAGATGTCATTAATGCCAAAGCTGTGAGAACATGCTGAGCAGTTATATCGGCCTCAGCTGCCTCATGCATTCTTTTGCAAAGATCACGCAGTACATTGTGGACTAAAGACATACATGAGTGTCTGGAAAACGTGTTAAGAAAAGAAGGAACACGTGTTCTGTGATAGTGTTGTCCTGTAGTGCCTATTTCTGGATTCTTTACTTTCTCTAAATCCTGCCGTATAAGTTTAAAATTCACTCTTTGTCATCCAATAAATTGATCACACAATAAAAGTAGGGACATGATTGACATTTATTATGCTAAATGATGCAAATAAAGTATAGGTGATGACGCCTAGTGTGATAATAGTGACTGTAAGATCAAGACACTGCTGTTGTATGGGTCTGAAGTTGTGGATGTACGTGGGCTCTCAGGCTGAGGTGGGCCGGTTAACAGCCCTTGAGAGGAAGCTGTTGGTGGTTTTACAACATAATGACTGAGCATCATCTCCCAGGGCAACGTTTTTGGACAGGGCATTTTTTAGGGCAGGAAGAGGTTAATGTCAATCTCTCTGATGAAGATGATGATGATGATGATGATACCTTCCTGTCCTTTCCGTCGTCCTGGTATCATGCAGGTTGTTAACGGAGAGAGCACGACAACCTGCGGCACACGGGAACTTGTCCCTTAATGGATTCCATCCATCCCATCCATTATCCATGTCGCTTATCCTACTGAGGGTTGCAGGGATGCTGGAGCCTATCCCAGCAGTCATTGGGCGGAAGGTGGTGAGACACCCTGGACAGGCCACCAGTCCATCACAGGGCCAACACATTCACACCTAGTAGGGACAATTTAGTACGGTTGATTCACCTGACCTACATGTCTTTGGACTATGGGAAGAAACCGGAGTACCCAGAGGAAACCCATGCAGACACAAGGAGAACATGCAAATTCCACACAGGATGACGTGGGATGAACCCCAAGGTTAGACAACCCCGGGGTTCGACCCCAGAACCTTCTTGCTGTGACGCGACCGCACTAAACACTGCGCCACCGTGCCGCACTTAATGGATTCCTTTCACCCTTAATCAAACACTACATGGGATATTATATCTGTGCATCCAAAAATATTTTTGTTGTCTTCCGTTTCTCGTGTTTTTGTCTCTGCGAGTCTGTGTATAGATTTCCATTGGAGCAGTACTCTGGTTGCTGGTGGCTAGTTTGTGTTTGTTTGGCCCCAGTCTATCCTTGGACTCGGGGGTAAAGGAGGCAGCAGAGCAGGCAAGCTGCTCCCTCTACCAAGGCAGATGGCACTGGTGGTGGGCGAGTGAAGTGGGGGGGTGGGTGTAAAATGAATATTAAGAATCAGGGCAAAGACTGAATCATAGTGAACAACAACAATCCCCACGGCACACATGTACTACTTTACCGTACCAGACATTATTCCCATTAGATTGTAGTAGTTTTCATGGACGGCGTCCCAGTGCCCCCCCCAATTATTTGTAATTTCCATGAAAAACTGACACCAACACTCCAAACAATAACAAGCTAAGATATGATAAGATTAACTGCAACTATCCTCATGGGGAAATGTAACTGTCCTGCAGCAAGCAGAATCAAAACAGAGCAAAAGTGCTGATGCAAGACACAAAAGATAATACAATAACTACTTTACCAGCTGTACTTACTTTATTATGGGCAAGGACAGAGTTCAAAAATGTTGCCAATTTTATCTGAGTAATGAGCAGACAGGGCACCGGTCCTAGTAAAACTCATAGAATAGACAGGAGGGAGGGAGGTTGGAGTTTGCAGAAAAACAGGAGGATTTAACCCGATATCTTAATTCTTGTGGGACTGCTCACTCTTTGACAAACACAAATAACACTGATCCATGGTGGAATGAAATGGGAGTGAAACTGCTGAATTTTGCCATTAAAAACTTAATTATCAAAACATCTTCCATTAAAATCAGAGGGTCTTAAATCGAAAATGGATGTAATTGCATTGGAACTGGCTGTATTGTATTGTATTGGATTAGATAGGTATGAACTGGATTCATTGAGCAGAGTGGTTTAAGTGGATCATATAAAACAGAAATAGACAGCAATAGACTGGACTGGACTGGGTTGGACTGAACAACACCACTCTTGATTTTCGCAAAATTCAATTAAGCTTATTTTGACGACCATCACAGAAACATGGGCCACTTTTGCTAGCGTCATACCTGCTTAGATCTGTGGAAGGTAAATTTACATTTGAGATAGGGGGGACATTAGGTTTGATGGAAGATATTTTAAAGGGACTAACTTGAGTGCTTGACCTCTGTCATTCAGCAATGTTAATGAAAACTACCAAACAAACTAGACAAGGTGAGCAATTTCAAAGAGAAAAGAAGCGGCTGCCAACAATCTTACCAACATCTGCTATTATTGAACACCTTCAGTAGATATGGATAGGCAGCGATCACTACATAGATAATTGAGGACTGGGATTGCGAGTGATATCTTTTAAGTGTGTGTGTGTGTGTGTGTGTGTGTGTGTGTGTGTGTGTGTGTGTGTGTGTGTGTGTGTGTGTGTGTGTGTGTGTGTGTGTGTGTGTTAGTTACAGGCCTTTAACAAACAGCCCTCAGCTGTCCCCGCTGCTGTGATTTTGAATGTGGAAATGTAGGGTGTGTATATGTGTGTGTGAGGGGGGGGGGGTAATCTCATTTGTTTCAATCAGTACCACTCAGCAACCCTTGCTGATGATTACTTTTCACATTATGCCTAAGGAACAGTGAATTATTACACATTGACCCTTTAAAAAAAAGACTTGAAAGCAGACATATATAGTGGGTGGTGTCATCACAGAGATACAGTAGGCTGTGGAAACTTGGAGGATTGAGTTGGAACTAAAGAGCTGATCAAGGTAGAGAGGATGAGGCACTATGTGTGGGAGACTGGGGACTTTGGGGAATAACAGAGCTCTCTGCCTGCGTGAGCAGCATAGAGATCACCCCCCCCCCTCCAGAGTTGTCCTCTTTGAATTCAGTAAGGGAGAACAACATAAAGAATTCAGCTGTATCCATAAAAAAAATCACTGCTGTAATAAAGCATGCCTGACTTAAATGCCACACTGCTATCAACTAACCACACTCTGTGAAGAATGAGCAAAGATTCTGTCATAAACTGCAATAATTTTCCATCTAAAGGACTAATTGGATTCCTCTGACATGTAACGCAGCAAAATTTAGTGTCACGCACCTGATGCACTGACTCCCATTCATTTAGTTAAATGATGGCCTAATATAGCTGATGTGGTGATGATGATTATGTTGCACCCACAAATCACACTGGACTCAATATGAACATATTTTAAGAAAAGGGAGGATGGTTTTATTCTGAAAGAAGGAAAATGGACAGTGATTTGGCTGGTTTTCGGTGTCTTTACTGGCATTCTCTGGGTGTAACTGCTAACTCAACAGGCTTAGAACAATGTACAATATGTGGCAACAATCATAGTAATTTATCAATCACAGTATCCCGAAATAATAATAATAATACATTCGCTAAATAATTCCATTTAAAATTAATAAACTATCAGAATTCCAATAAACATAAAATAGGCCTACATAATAAAGTATTAGGGATTATTAATTCTAATATATCAAAAGGATGGATGGATGGATATATCACAGGTTATTATAACTCATTCTCTTGTCTACAATTCTTATGACTAGTATATTTTTTTTATTGAAAACAGTACATGAACCCTAAAGATTACAATACATTTAATGGTAAGTATTACAAATTAAACGAATTCTTTTATATAGGTTTACTAAAATCATGTATTATCTGCTAAATGGAATGCATCTTATCTGTATTTACAGTGTAGCTGGATTCTGCACTCTATTCACATTCCATTAGCCCATACTTGTATATTTACTGTTGTTAGGGCAACAAGTGACAACTGACGTTAGCATATATTGGCTAGCTTAGTTTAATCATTCCAACAACAATAACCCACAGAATTACAATTCAGCATATTTAAAGAAAATCAGTAACAACTACCAAAAGTCATAGTCCTTACAACCCTTGTGTTGTCACAGGTTTGTCAAAATTAGAAAAATAACAGCTTCAATCCGTGAGGAGTACGTTAGCATTAGTGACAGTTGCATCCACAAGTATGCAGTTACCCAATATTATAGTTCCCTCAAACAATGTAAACAAATTAACTATTACTCAGGTCAGAAATGCATTAAATTGAATGGAGGGGTGGGGGGGGACTGTAAAGCTACAAAATAAAGTACATATACTTTACTACTACTACTTTGTTATTTATAAAATAACACATAGCTAGAAGTGAGTGGGCAAATACATAAAAATATCCTATTTGCAACAATTACCATATAGACAAACCATTCACTCTAATTCAACCTTGGACACTGATCAAGCACAAAGGTAAAAAAAAAACATTACATGGTATATGTGTATGGTAAAGGGATGTGAAATGAAAGAGAAACAGAGATAGAAATGGAGAAAGCAGACTTAGGGTGGCTGGTTTGTCCATAATGTCCTGATCTAACCCATGCACTGGTCTCTGCAGAAGTTTGAACATGAGGGCCATTTCCACCTAACGTTTCCACTGCCATGCATACAGCTGCTTATCACAGGAATTAACAGCCTTAGGTGTTTGTGTGTGGGGGCCTGGCCTTTGAAACTTCTTCAGTAATGTTTAACTTTCAGTCACTACTGTACAGATGTCATAGGCCACAAAGTGAGGATGGTGCCATGCAGTGTTTTACTGACATGGCAGACCTTGAGGCTCAAGTTTAGCGCCTTGAATGAAAAAGACATCAATCATAATACCACATCACAACAGAAAACTCAAATATGTGATATTTAAGCCTCTACTCTGGTATTACTTTGACAGCTGGGTGAACCAAGGTTCTGGTCTGAGAAAGAGCCTGCATTTGAGCTGCAAAACTACTCTGGAGCTACAAGGCACTGGCGCTTCACCCTACTTGGTGATGAGAGGAGAAGGGCGGGTGTGAGATGATGGGTGGAACAACAGAAAACGGAGATGATTCCCAATCCTCAACTGCCTTTAATGTGCTGGAGCTCTTTTCACAACCTGCAGTCTAATGTGCCCACACATTCCCTACTCCTTTTAATACACCCCGCACTCCCAGTCGGCAGGATAGGAGAGGGTGTGATACACTAATTGCCCAACTTTTATTTGGTCCCAGAGGCATTCAGGAAGCCTAGGTATGTTATAATCTCTTTCCAAGTCGTTTATGCTGATAGATCTCCTTCTTGGTCTTAATCAGATACCAAGATCACAAAATACATGAAAGTGAAATGAGCATGCATGCTTTATCCTTTTGTTTTTTACTAATTTATACACATTAGAATAATGCTAGTCTGACACTGCATACCTGCATGTAGTGAGCATGCGGCTACACACAAATATACTCAGATACACAAAACTAACTACAGAAACATCACCTTAAACCACATATGCCACTCACAGACATATAACACATAGACAAATGAAGATACCTATATATGTAGAGACAACAAACACACACGTAACCAAACACATGCACAGAAAATGATAACATGCATAGGCAATCAAACATAACTACACACTTGCACATACTGTACATGAACACACATAACTTTACATATAGACAAACACACACACACACACACAAATACAAACACAAACAGACAGCCAAAGGGTGTTTACAGTGCATCGTCTGCAGAAGCAGATAAATATTACAGTAACCTAAGGAATAAAAAGACAGCATGTCTCTCTAAGAGCAATCCTGCATCTGACTGCCATTTTCCCTTGGGTGGCTAAACCGAAGTGGAGTCTTAAGTGCATGCACATGCACAAATGTACAAACACACACACACACACACTGATATATAAACCTAATCTCAAATGCAGACACAGACATACAGAGAAGCATAACCATGCACGAAAAAGATATGACTACCCATGCAGATCCAAATAAAAATATAACCTTTCGTACATACACACACACACACAAATATAACTACATGTGAAGACACATACATGCATATACAAAAAACATGTACATGCACACAAAAAGATTTATCTATCTATCTATCAGCTCTGCAGAATGACTGCTGAGTCTAAAAACTCTACTACTCTGAAACTTATGAAGGATGGAAGTAAAATTTAATTACAAATGCAGTAAAAAAATTTGGGAATTGAAACCAAAAGAGATAAAAATGGAAGTGAAACGAAAAACTGAGTGATGAATTGTCAAATAAAATGATAAATCAATGATTTATCACATCATGTTTTCATTAAAACTGAAAATGTGTCATTTAACTTAGGTAATTGTTGTTACCTCTGCCCATTTATCACTCATTTTTGTTTTGCGTTTGGTTCAAAGCCTTTTCATTGCCTTAAGCTTGTTTAATTAATGCTACCTCCACCTCTGATACCCACTTGCATACACAAACATTTCCTGCATGTCAGAACTAAAGGCCCAGAGAGTATTATTTAGCCAATTAAGTTTGCACATACAAGGAAATTAATTTGGCAAAACTTAAAATTAAAAGTAGAAGATATAATTTATCCTAAATGCAATGCTCCGATACATTAAACACAATTTGACTGTGTTTAATCACTCACTGACACACACAATCAAATGTGTGATCACACATGCGGAAGCAAAAGTATTCTCAGACTTATTTGTTGACTGAATGCATGCATCGTTGTGTATGCATATTTGGACACATACAAACAAACATTTATGACATCTTTTGGAAATGAAGTGTTGATGCTCGCATGCTGCCTAGAGACAGAGAGACTAGCTATTGATATACAAAACTGAAGTATTTTCCTTTGGAAAAAAAACAAAACAACCAAAGGCTATTTGTTTTCCCATTGACCAATCCCACGCAACTTAAATTGTTAATGCACATGCTAAAACATATCATTGCTAGTGGTTGATGGTAACCTCATGTCAACTGAGTGTTATATATGGGTGTTTATAGAAAAATTGATCTGCATCTGCCTGTTCGAACTGTTTCTTGTGGACCAGACTCAAACACCAAAGGGAAAATGGGGTAAAATCACAATATGCTTTAATAATCAGTTAGGTGTGAAATGTAATCTTTACAAAATTATAGGCTACTTGCTTGTGTATGCACTGGGGACCTCTTTAATATCAAACCCTCTGCATTTTTGGCAAGCTGTAATCTGACTGCTTTTAAACAAATTTTAAGTATTCTTCACATGAAATAAATAATTTGAAGTGAACAAAACCATTTAGTTTTACTGCTACTACTACTACTATTACTTTTACTACTACTACTACTACTACTACTTCTTCTTTTTCTTTTTTTTTGGCTATTCCCGTTAGGGGTTACCACAGCGGATCATGTTTCCATCTCTTCCTGTCCTCTGCATCTTCCTCTGTCACATCAGCCACCTACCTGCATGTCCTCTCTCACCACATCCATAAACCTCCTCTTTGGTCTTCCTCTTTTCCTCTTTCCTGGCAGCTCCATATTCAGCATCCTTCTCCCAATATACCCAGCATCTCTCCTCCACACATGTTAAAACCATCTCAATCTCACCTCTCTTGCTTTGTCTCCAAACCGTCCAACCTGAGTGGCCCCTCTAATATACTCATTCCTAATCCTCTCCTTCATCACTCCCAATGAAAACCTTAGCATCTTCAACTCTGCCACCTCCAGCTCTGCCTCCTGTCTTTTCATCAGTGCCACTGTCTCCAAACCATATAACATAGCTGGTCTCACAACCATCTTGTAAACCTTCCCTTTTTAACTCTTGCTGGGACCCTTCTGTCACAAATCACTCCTGACACTCTTCTCCACCCACTCCTATCTGCCTGCACTCTCTTCTTCACCTCTCTTCTGCATTCCCCGTTGTTTTGAACAGTTGACCCAAAGTATTTAAACTCATCCACATTTGCCACCTCTATTCCTTGCATCCTCACCATTCCACTGTCCTCCCTCTTGTTCATGCATATGTATTCTGTCTTGTTCCTACTGACTTTCATTCCTCTTCTCTCCAGTGCATACCTCCACCTCTCCAGGCTCTCCTCAACCTGCTTCCTACTCTCCCTACAGATCACAATGTCAACCATGAACATCATAGTCCATGGAGACTCCTGCCTGATCTCATCCGTCAACCTTTCTATCACCATTGAAAACAAGAAAGGACTCAGAGCCGATCCTTGATGTAATCCCACTTCCACCTTGAACCCCGTCCATCATTTCTACCACACACCTCACCATTGTCACACTGCCCTCATACATGTCCTGCACCACTCTTACATATACTTCTCTGCCATTCCTGACTTCCTCATACAATACCATAACCTCCTCCCTCGGCACCCTGTCATATGCTTTCTCTAACTCCACAGACACAATGTAACTTCTTCTGATCTTCCCTATACTTCTCCATCAACATCCCTAAAGCAAACATCCCATATGGAGTGCTCTTTGCTGGCATGAAACCATACTGCTGCTCACTAATCATCAACTCTCCCCTTAACCTAGCTTCCTCCACTCTTTCCCCTAACTTCATGCTGTGGCTGATCAACTTTATACCTCTGTACTTACTACAGCTCTGCACATCAAGCTTATTCTTGAATATAGGTACCAGTACTCTTGTTCTCCACTCCTCAGGCATCCTCTCAGTTTCAAAGATTGTGTTAAACAATCTAGTTAAAAACTCCACTGCCATTTCTCCTAAATATCTCCATGCCTCCACAGGTATGTTACCTGGACCAACCGCCTTTCCACTCTTCATCCTCTTCATAGCTGCCCTCACTTCCTCCTTGCTAATCCTTGCTAACTTTCTGATTCACTATCCCCACATCATCCAACCTTCTCTCTCTCTCATTTCTTCATTCATCAGCCCCTCAAAGTATTCCTTCCACCTTCTCAGCACACTCTCCTCGCTTGTCAGCACATTTCCATCTCTATCCTTCATCATGCTAACCTGCTGCACATCCTTTCCAGCTTGGTCCCTCTGTCTATCCAATTGGTACAAGTCATTTTCTCCTTCCTTATTGTCCAACCTCTCACAAAACTCGCCAGACACCTTTTCCTTTGCCTTCACCACCTCTCTCTTCGCTTACACCAAATTTCCTTGTGCTCCTGTCTACTTTCTTCATCTCTCTGTCTATTCCCCTTCTTCTTTGCCAGCCTCTTCCTCCATATACTTTCCTGTACTTCCTCATTCCAACAAGTCTCCTTGTCTTCCTGCTTCTGTTCAGATGACACACCAAATACCTTCCTAGCTGTCCCCTCACTATTTCTGCATTAGTTGCCCAGCCATCCCATAATTCTTCACTACCACCCAGTGCCTGTCTTAACTCCTCCCTGAACTCCACCCACAGTCTTCCTTTGTCAACTTCCACTATTTGATCCTTGGCTCTGTGGGACCACATATATGAGCAGATGATCAGAGGGAATGCCTGGAGTCAAGCTGAGATGGTGAGCTTTGGGTAGTGACCAAAAGGGTGAGATTGCAACTACAAGCGGCTGAAATTAGTTTCCTCCGTAGGGTGTCTGGGCTCAGCCTTAGAGATAGGGTGAGGAGCTTGGACATCTGGGGGGAGCTCGGAGTAGAGCTGCTGCTCCTTTGTGTCAAAAGGAGCCGGTTGAGGTGGTTTGGGCATCTGATTAGGGTACCTCCTTGGTGCCTTCCTTTGGAGGTTTTCTGGGCATGTTCAACTGGGAGGAGACCCTGGGATAGACGCAGAACTCACTGGAGAGACCGAATGTCCAATCTGGCCTGGGAACACCTTGGGATCCCCCAGGAGGAGCTTGAGGGTGTTGCTGGGGAGAGGGACATCTGGAGTGCCCTACTTAGCTTGCTGCCACCGCGGCACCAACTCCGGAGAAGCAGCTGATGATGAGATGAGAGATGAGAGAGATGATTTTTTTTAGATATTGAACTATGTACTCATAGACAAAATTGTTAGGCTAATGTGACTATTGAATGTGACCGTGGCATATGCAAGTCAACTAAACTACATATGAGTGAAGTATGAGTACAGATAAAATTCCAGGATAACAGTATGAAGCATGAAGAGAATCAGAGGGCTATTGGAGTAACAGAAAAACACAGGTGGAAGAAGGGTAGATGAGGCAAATAAGTTAATAATTTCTTTTGTAGGTTTGAATGAAATGGACTTTTTGGCTGATTGATGGCAGATCAAGAAAGAATGGGAGGGAAACATGACAAGCTAAACCTTTCTCAGGTTTTAATACAGCCCAGAAGAACAAATGTCAAAAGAGATCTAAAGAAAGTTCTTTTCAAGTAACAGATAGGATTCTTAATCTTATTTTTTAATTATGATGTCTCACACTCAGTAGATTCAACTATGGCCTGATATGTTTAGAAAGGGAACCACTCAAAGGAAGATGAGAGAAAGATGTAAAAAATCAGCTCAAGTCTTGGCTGCAACCTTGAGTCACTGGAACTAGTGTATGGGAGGAGGGCAGTTTCAAATTAGAGCTTACTCTGGACAATGCCAGCCGTCTGCTTCACCCTACATTCATAAGAGCTTATCTAGTGACAGGTTAAAACTTCCCAGAGCCTCCACTGAAAGGTTTAGGTTGTTATTTGTTCCGAGTTCGGTGACCCTATGGAATATACAGGTTAGTGTGTCTGTGTTTCCTGGCTCACAATTATGTCTGCCAGGTAGTAATCTGGAGGGGACTATGCGTTTGGTTGTGTGCACGTGTAGTATGTGTGTGTGTGTGTGTGTGTGTGTGTGTGTGTGTGTGTGTGTGTGTGTGTGTGTGTGTGTGTGTGTGTGTGTGTGTGTGTGTGTGTGTGTGTGTGTGTGTCAGCAGCTAATCTCACATACTACTGAACCTATCAGTCTAATATTTTTTGTGCAGTTATGAATGTGATTGGGCCCGGCGCAATGGAATTTTCTGCCACCAATTTAAGTTTTATGTACCTGTTCTGCCCCTACAAAGGCACTAGCTTAGTGTATTTAAGTTGTTTATCTTGTGTAGTAGCACCGCCCTGTGATAATTCGTGTACAGGGTCGTTTCTTGCTTATTTAATTCCTGTGTGAGATGGACTTCAGCAACCAGACTTCCAGAAGTAAACTCATGGTTCGTAATACGGGCCACCATTGTCATCAGCTCTTCAGTTAAACGCCGTTCTTCTATATTCTGCTAGCTAAAGCAACGTCTGTAAGTACAGTTCATCTGACAATGTATGTTAATATAACCAGCAGGGTAATTTGTGTCCGAACGAATGTCCAAGTATATATATTTTACAGTAGTCGTAGCACTATGTGGCTAGGCTAGGCTAGCAACACACCTCTATGCTATCTACCTAGATACTTACTGTAACCTGTTCTATGTTTATCATTTAATAATGTTTCCATAATTCTGATACCCTGTCTGTATCATGCTTGCAGTTTCCGTTTCATCTTTTTAATCTGGTTGGATAGTTAGCGTCATCGGCTAACTAAGCCTCGGTGGAAGACATGAGGTTTCTTCGGATCATGGAGGCTGAGTTCCACCAGGACAGCTCCAACAGCTGGGTCGGACCTTTACCTTTTCGGTCACTAAGACCATGGCTGCCTAACAATAGAAAGCAAGCATACGACCGTCTTGTGTCACTCCAGCGCACACTGGAAAAACAATGGCAGATGAAGACCCATTTCCAAGAGTTCATGGAGAACATGCTCAACAGAGGACATGCAGAGGTCTCACCACCCCTGCAACAAGATCAAGAGTGCTGGTATCTGCCCCTGTTTGGTGTGTACCATCCCAAAACGCTGTATAAGATCTGAGTGGTCTTCGAGTCCAGCGCATCACATGAAGGAGTGTCACTTACGGTAATGATGTCCTGCTCACAGGTCCTGACCTTAACAACAGCCTGCTAGGTGTGCTCATAAAGTTTAGAAAGGAACAGGTAGCCATTACTCTTGACATTGAACACGTTTCATTGTTTTATGGTAAAGGGAGACCATAGGGACTAACTCCGTTTCCTATGGTATAAGAAGAGTGACCCTACCTGTGATGTTGTAGATTACAGGATGCAGGTCTATCTCTTCAAGAATAGCCCCCCCCCCCCACTGTGGCCATGTTTGGTTTGAACAGCTGAAGAAGCAGAGGCTGACTATGGTAGCAATACAAGCAGATTCACTGAGCGTGACTTCTACATTGATGACGTTCTAAAGTCCTTCGACACCAAGGAAGAGGACATCAGTCTTCTTGGGCGAGCGCAGAAGATGCTTACAGCTTCTAACATCAGGTTGCCCAAAATTGCATCAAATTGACATGCAGTCATTGAGACATTCCCACCTGAAGACCGCCCAAAGGATATCGGCAACTTAGACCTTTGCTGATGACCTGCCCATGCAACACAGCCTTGGGTTGTCCTGGAATCTGCGCATGGACACCTTTATATTCCAGATTGCAGATGACCAGAAGCCCTTTACTCGCAGAGGGGTGTTGTCAACAGTAAATAGTCTCTACGATCCTCTAGGAATCCTTGCACCCGTCTTTGTTCACGGAGGGCTGATACTCAGAGAGCTCACCATGCAAGCAGAGGATTGGGACTAACCACTCCCCAAAAACATGGAGACTAAGTGGACTAGATGGAGGAAGTTGCTCCAAGACTTAAAGGCGTTCCAGATACCGCGCCCTTACACATCTTCCTCCACCACAAGCGCACAAAGAAAAGAACTCTGCGTCTTCGCAGATGCATCAGTGAAAGTGATTGCAGCCGTAGCCTACATCAAGGTGACAATCCAAAAAGGACAAACTGAAGTCGGTTTATCCTGGCCTAATGATCCCAAAACTGGAACTGTGTGCGGCTGTCCTCGCAGTGGAGATCACTGAGGTGATAGTCACAGAGATGGATGTGACATTCGACAACATAATGTACTACACAGACAGCAAGGTTGTACTAGGATACATCCACAACCAGTCAAGGAGACTCTGTGTCTATTTGCATAACAGGATTCAGCGTATCTGTCAATCGCCCTGTCCTAGCCAGTGGAAGTATGTCTATTCCGACCTGAATCCTGCCGACATTAGCTCAAGATCTGTGCCACCAGCCATCCTTGGCAGCACAACATGGCTCACAGGACCAGCCTTTCTTCGGAATGCATCTTTTTACCCATCTGAGCCACAAGAGACTTACGACCTCATTGACCCTGCCTTCGATGAAGAGGTGCATCCTCAGGTGACTACAAGTCTCACGCATGTTTCCAGAGGTGTGGTACACCCTCAATACTTTGAACACTTCTCCAAGTTTAGCACTCATGTCACTGCTGTGGCATACCTGATCCACGTAGCTCACACCTTCACCCACTCTGTCCAAGACAAGTGTCAGGGGTGGCACATCTGTCATCCTACAGAGGAAGAGCCGATGAAGGCCAAAGTGTGGATTGTGAAGAGTATCCAGAATGAGTGCTACACAGAAGAGCTCAGGTGCGTAGCCTCGGGGTCCAACATCTCACCCTCCAGCATCCTGTGGAAGTTGCACCCTGTCGTAGACCACGACGGACATCTGAGATTAGGAAGTCGCATAGGATGGTCGAGTTTGGGCATGAACGAGACTCACTCTATCATCATTCCTGGCCGGCACGATCTGGCAGCCCTGCTGGTGCGCCATCATCATGAAGCCGTGAAACACCAGGGGAGGCATTTCACTGAGGGTGCTATTCGAGCTGCTGGATTCTGGCTGGAAGGACCAAAACGCTGTATCCACAGTCTACCTTTCATATGAGTCACCTGTAGGAAGCTGCGGGTAAAAACAGAACACCAGCAGATGGTGGACCTACCAGCTGAACAACTGCAAGTAGCACCTCCCTTCACCTACGTAGGTGTCGACGTCTTTGGGCCATGGGACACTGTGTCACATCACACAAGAGGAGGACACTCCAACTCTAAACGATGGGCTGTGATGTTCTCATGCATTTGTTCGAGGGCAATACATATAGAGGTGATCGAGGCAATCAGTACCAGCAGCTTCATCAATGCTTTAAGAAGGTTCTTCGCAGTTAGGGGTCCTGCAAAACAGATACGATCTGACTGTGGCACAAACTTTGTTGGCACCTCCAGAGAGCTGGAGATGGCCAATACAAGTCTGAGCTTCAATAATGTGGAGAAGTACCTGAGCACACAGAACTGCACCTGGGTGTTTAATCCATCCCACGCGTCCCACATGGGTGGCGTGTGGGAATGTATGATTGGCATTGCCCGTTGTATGTTGAACTGCATGCTGCTTGTACAGAAAAAATCCCGTCTGATACATGCAGTTCTGATAACACTCACGGCTGAGGTAGCAGCAGTCATGAACGCCAGACCTCTCATCCCAGTGTCATCGGGTCCAGAATCACCTCTCATCCTCACCCCAGCAATGCCCCTGACCCTCAAAACAGGCTCTGCACCTCCTCCCCCTCCAGGCAACTTCGAAGAAGCAGATCTCTTCAAAGAGGGATGGAAACAAGTTCAAAGCCTGGCTAACACCTTTTGGAACAGGTGGAGGAACGAATACCTCAAAACGTTGCAGTTCTGCCACAAGTGGCAAGGGAAAGGGTCAAATCTTCAAGAAGGGGGCATCGTTCTTCTGAAAGACAATCATGTGAGAAGAAATGAATGGCCCATGGCCATCAACACAAAAACGTTTCGAGAAGGAGATGGATTGGTGCGGAAAGTTGAAGCACAAGTTGTCAAAGGCAGAACTAAAAATAATTTATCTCGTCCTATTACGGAAGTAGTCCTGCTTCTGTCTCCAAAGACTGATTCTTGTTAGTTAATGTGGGATCTGTAAAGATCCCAAGCGGGGAGTGTTCTGCCCCTACAAAGGTAGCTTACTGTGTTTATGTTGTTTATCTTGTGTGGTAGCAACACCCTGCGGTAGTTCGTGTACAAGGTCGTTTCTTGCATGTTTAATTCATGTGTGAGATGGACTTCAACAACCAGACTTCCAGAAGTAAACTCATGGTTCGCAATATGCGCCGCCATCGTCATCAGCTCTTCAGTTAAATGCCGTTCTATATTCTGCTAGCTAAAGCAACGTCTGTAAGTACAGTTCATCTGACAATGTATGTTAATATAATCAGCAGTATAATTTGTGACCAAATGAATGTCCAAGTATATATTTTACGGTAGCCGTAGTAGCACAATGTGGCTAGGCTAGGATAGCTCTGTGCTTTTATGCTATCTGCCAAGATACTTACCGTAATCTGTTCTATGTTTATCGTTTAAGACTGTTTTCATAATTCTGATACCCTGTCTGTATCGTGCTTGCAGTTTCACAAGTTTCTCAGTAAACTTCATGAAAATCGATACCCTTGCCATGGACTTTTCGTGGAAGCGTTTATCTGGTTGGATAGTTAGCGTCATTGGCTAACAAGGCCTACACAGTACCCTATAGAAAAATAGCAAAAACAAAAAAATGAAATAAAAAATATTGGCAGAGATAAAATGTCTAGCTTATCTCTAAAATAACAGCAGTGTGTTTCAGAACCATGGATAATGCTGTTTGTTGTGCGTTGTCAGAAGACTATTAGAAGTGAAATTCACAGCATGCTGTACGTGGCAATGTGACTTAAAAAAAACCCGCTAACGTTGTTTTAACACCCAAGCTAGCTTGCTTGCTAAATGGTAACTTAGCCATTGCACTAGGTAGTTTATTTGCTTACCAGACTGACTGAAGTCGCCCAATCTAGAGAAGAAAATGGACTACACAGAACATTTTGGATAGATGCTCTGGGCCTCTAACAGCAATACCTACTGTGATTACAGCATTTGAGCGTCCACAGCAACTTGCTAGAACTCTTTTGCAACATTGAAAACTGTATTCAATGAGCACAGATGGAGTATGTTGCTCATGAGGAAAGCACAGCTGATTCAACTGGCATTTGAGAGGGACCTTACAAGCAAATTTTGAGGGGAGTTGAACAAGAGACTGCTGAGGGGGTTAAACACAACATCAAGGCGGCTTCAGCTCTTTTGAATCAGGTTTGCATCACATCGATGAGGGTGGGCAGATCTTGACCAATCTCTGTTGTTGTCATACGCAGCATATTACGGCACTCTTGTGGCAAGACAGCTTAGTAGCTGCATCCAAGCTGCTTTCTACCAATAACATTTTCAAGCCAGAAGTGAATTATAAGTCCAACAAGTCCATGATTTTAAAGCGATGCAGAAGCCTGTATTCTTGCCATGTGTGACTGCAAATACCTTGTTTGTGATTGTACTATCCCTCCTGTATTATCAGAAAGCAAAATATAGTTGTGCCCCCTGGAGTCATTTCTCATGCCCCCTTTCCTAATCCTACCGCTGGGCCTGTGTATGATCAAGAACCTCTCATGGCTGCGGTGATTCAAAACCTTTGAAAAATGTTTGTTCTCGTTACCACCGCTCCCTCTCTTCATTCAATCTCTAGCTTGTTCGACCACTGCTGCTCTCTCTCTCACTGCCTGATCTGAATCAACCATAGTTGTGCATGCGAATACATGTGCATGCACATGCATGTACATGTTTAACTTAGATCGGGCAGTGACAGTGATTGGTGAGTCTTGAAAGTATACGAGAAGTCGATCGTATTTCACAAGTTAGCAAATCATTCACTGCTGATCTCAGCACAGGAGAACCGGAGGAACGCTGGATGAACCAAAAAAAAAATCCTGTCTTTATTTTCATAATATAATAAAGCTGGGTTCACCTTTTGCGCTTGCGCATGCATGACTCACATCTAAAATTGACTCAGATCAGGCAGCGACATGATCAAAAGTTATTAGAAGAACTTTGATAATCCAAAAAATGTGAATGTTATAAAGAAACAACGTCCTCTAGGTTGCAATCTAAACAGGAAGTCTTGCATATTCTTGTCACCATCCGATCTGAGTCAACGGTAGATGTGAGTCGTGCATGCGCCATCTTTTATTCCATCCATCCATCCATTATGCAAACCGCTTATCCTGCTCTCAGGGTCGCGGGGATGCTGGAGCCTATCCCAGCAGTCACTGGGGGGCAGGCAGGGAGACACCCTAGACAGGCCGCCAGTCCATCACAGGGCACCACAGGGTCCATTATATTATGAAAAGAAAGACATAAGTTAGGGTTAGACCAAAATGGTCGCATAGCAAGCCTTTTCATTTTGGAAAGTGCAAGTTCATATTAGGGTCTGATTAGGAGGCTGTGGGTCTGACAGGCAAAATGTTTTTATTAGGTGGATTTTTTAGCTTGAGCACTGCATAGTAATTTTTTTTTCCATATTTCCCGATCAATCGACTTGGGTGCTGTGCAAAATTCAAAAGAAAAATACTGGTTTTTCTGTCTGTGTATGCGTGTATTTCCTTTCTCCCGGTAGGGGAAAAAAGGAGTGGTTTCTCGACAAGGTCGAACACTGGAGAAGGCACCAAGTCTAATTTTTACCATGTCTCCATGTGGTCCACTTTAAGAGTTTACTTTAAAAAGTGTACTTTATGTGCTTTTTGTTGTTGTGCTTTGTGTTTTGCTATGTCTTATCCAGCGCTATTTTCTTTGTGTTACTTTGGGTGTTCCAGTTGATAAAGGATTGTCCTCACTGAGGGATCAATAAGCTGATACTGTTATCCTATTCAGCATGTGAAGGATTCGATGTCACGGAAAGACATGACCTACTTAATGGTGTTGAATACATTCAAGTTTTTCCGCTTTGCCATACTGCCATATGCAGCAGTTCAACAAGGATGATATATTCTATTTAGTTCATAGACATGCCAGCTAATACAGGCAAGCATTATAATATTGCTATATGCAGCAATGGAATGAGTGGGGTCATTGCATTCAGTACGAAACATTCCATACATGCCAATAAAGACTTGTTACAGGATCACTCATTTTGCCCATTATACAAATTCTGAAATGCTGCAATTCACAGTATGCACACATTTGTCTCAATAATGCAGTAAGGGAATGCATTTGACTTAATTACTCAATGATTTTGTCATCGGTACATTTTATTATACAGTGTTCCCCCCTAGAAAAGTGTCTGTTTGATTCTTTATATAATCTAGTCTTAATCTAATCTAATCTAATCTAAAAAGAAATTACATTTTTCCCCAAAAGTATCTGTGTTCTGATTGCTGGCATTTTCGGTTATAATGTGTTTCAGAATATCATTACAACAGTTTTGTTGTATGCAAGGGGCTCACAATAGGAGGATCCATGGTGGACCCTGGGGGTCTGTAAAGGGCTTCTGGGGGTTCCCAGCAAAGTGAATAATCGTTTTATTTCACTAAAATTTTACACACTTGAAATTATAACCAATTGGAAAATTAATAGTAATGAATATTTTAATATTACATTTCACTTTTACACTGTAAACCACCCGTAGAAATTATAGGAAGTTGAACAATTCAATACTAAATCAACAAATCACATCACATTTGGGCACCTCTGGGATGCAATTTGAACAAATGGGGGCTCATAATCTAGTGTGGATCTAAATTTAGGGGTCTGTGAGAAAAGTTGAGAACACCTGCAGGTTTGCTCTGAATATTTGTTGCAATTTCCCATCTGATCCGACAATGCACCAGACAGTGGGTCTGAACTTACTGACATGAAATGATAACATGTCTAACGTTATACCCCTGAAATTGCAGTGAATTTCATGAAGCGTGGTCCCTAAGGAGGGACAGAGAGAGCTGTCCTTGAGGTTTTGCCTGGAAGGGTCTTTGAAGGAATAGGAGTGAGAGATTGGTATCTGACTTTGGGAATGAGATCAGGTCACGGTCTGATGGGAGTTTTCATGGTCTGGAGACTTGGGTGTAACAAGATCACACCACCCCACAGCTGCAGGAGACACACACCACTAAACACACACACACACACACACACACACACACACACACACACACACACACACACACACACACACACACACACACACACACACACAGAGGCATACCATCAGGCTTCCTTCATCTCTGAATTAAATTGAGATTTGACATTTAAGAATGAGCTTGATATGCTTAAGAATGAAAATGAGAATGTCATTCTTATTCACATGCAATCATATGCGATGAGTTGACCACGGATTCATTAGTAATAGCTACGCTGCCATCTCTTAGATAATTTTAAAGCCATATTTTCATTTCCAGCCTTCTTTGGGGATGACCAGTGCTAACATTCACTAACAGCATCAAAAAAACATAGAATCTAGCTTTATGAATGCTGAAGCCACACATGATACACTCTCCCCCACTTAAAGAGGGTATATGAACAATTTTTACTTACAACCAAGGGTCATTGTACAATTTAGGCTAAATTAAATTTTGCTTCACATCAGTGTATTAGGTGGAACTGCAGCTTAGCGGTCAGGACTGTTTCCTTGTGTGAGGAGTCTACATTTTCTCTGTGTTTGTTTTTCTCTAGATGCTTTGGTTTCCCCCCACAGTCCAAGGGCATGAATTATGGACTCTAAATTTGCCTATAGGTATGAATGGTGTGTGACTGTGTATGTGGGCCTTGAGATTATCTGATGATCTGTCCAAGGTGTATCTTTGCCTTTAGTGCCTGCTGTGACCAGATCTAGCCCCTGTGATGTAAAGCAATAGGAACAGTGAAAGGATGTTGACTCATTATGTGGAAAACTATGCTGTCATACACAATGTATATACTAGCCATATAAGAAGAAAACACACTAAATATGAGTGGGCACATTGGCTGTCACATCTCTACATCATTTTAGCTTCCCCATCATCTCTGGGCCAGAGCTGAAAACTGCTGAGCCAAACTTCAAGACAAGTACACTGGCACAGCAGGGTAAGCAATTCTGATCTGTTTTATTTGCCAAGTAAGTTTTTCCATGGCAGGAAGTTGACAGGATGGCCTGCTTGCTATAACATTTTAAGCATAGCACAAAATAAAACAAAAAGAACATAAATCTGATAGGTTAGTATAAATCAGTGGACCTGTGGATGGATGGATGGATGAATGGTGTGACTGGTGTCAAAATCAGGATGAAACAACCGAGAGGGACTGACTGTCATTCACCCTGCAAATGCATCCCTCCACCATCTGTTCACGTCGGATGGAACTTGCAGGGCTACTGGCAGCCCATTCGTATGCATTTCCAATAGGCGTAACACTGCATGAAGTGCTATCTTGTGATTAAATGCTTTTTGTTTGAATGTCTACAAAATGGGAAAATTATGTCAAACGCTCTGTTCATTGTGATCTGGGGTTTTTTTTCCATCTGAGATAAAAATTATGTTTTGAAATTCTTGTGATTTGTAATATCTGAAATGAAATGAATAACTGATGAACACAAAGACGTTGTTGACTGAGTGCATCTTCTCGGTAATTCAAGAAAACACACCCTGCTGGTGCAGTTACTGAGTAGTTAGTTACTTGGTAAGTGAAGATAATCCTCCTTGCATTCTAGCAGGAGTTTGTTGTTCATGTTTGTTGCCATTCCAAACTTGAGAGTGGAGTCTTTCAAATGATGATTTTAATGTTAGCTTGTCTTTGCTAGAAAATCCTATTTTATGATGACAAACCAAATAACATATGCCATCTACAGTACAGAAAGAGGATGTGCAGAACAGCTCCATATTTTGTTACACAAAAGGCTATGGACATGCAATACTGTGAGCACATTACATTGGTGGTGGAATGTAACTAAATACATTTATTCAAGAACTGTACTTAAGTACAATTTAGAGGTACTTGTACTTTGCTTGAGTATTTACTTTTTATGCTACTTTATACTTATACTACACTACATTTCAGAGGGAAACTTATTTTTTAGCTTGATCCTCCAACATGCTACGTCCCCCTGGTGAAACTCCTCACCCTCAGGTGAAAAAAAGCTGCTGGCGACTCAACATGTATCGGAGGAGACGTGGCAGTCTGTAGCCCTCCCTGGATGGGAGGGGTGGAGCAGCAACTGGGACGGCTCGAAATAGTGGGTAATTGGCCAGGTACAAATGGGGAGAAAAAGGGGGGGGGAGTGCACCGCCACACCAGAGCCCCCCCTGGAACAGTTCCCGGTGCCCGAAAGGAGGTTTGACCACGTAAACATGGACCTAGTGGGGCCCCTGCCCGCCTCCCACGGTTTTACTTACCTTCTCACCATGGCGGACAGGACCACTCGATGACCAGAAGTCGTCCCACTGTCATCGACGACGTCTACCGACATAGCCCAGGCGTTCATCAGGACCTGGGTCGCCCGGTTCGGCACCCCATCTGACTTCTCCTCAGACCTGGGCTCACAGTTTGCATCTGAGCTCTGGAACGCAGTCGCAGAGAGCATAGGGGTGAAGCTCCACTGCACCACCACGTACCACCTGCAGGCCAATGGGTTGTGCAAGCGGTTTCATCACTCTGAAGGCCGCTCTTCGGGCCAGCCTTAAGGATAGCAGTTGGGTCGACAGGCTCCTGTGGATCATGCAGGGCCTCAGGACCGCCCCTAAAGAGGAGCTCCAACCCTAGTCCACTGAACTGGTTTACGGACAGCCGACAGGGGGTTTCTTCCACAACACCACAGCTCCCTGGTCTGCAGCTCATCAATGGACCATGCTCCTGGATAACGCCAGTGCTTTTGCACCGGCCCCCACTTTGCAAAACGGCCTCCCACAGTCTCACATCTCCACAAGTCTGCAGTCGGCAGAATATGTTTTCATCTGCCACGACGCCCACCATGGACCTCTGCAACCTCCCTACGACGGGCCGTTCTGTGTCCTGGAGACCAGGAACAAGCACTTTGTCGTGGAAGTTGGCAACAAGCCAGAGTGCATTTCAGTGGCTCGCCTCAACCCAGCTCACCTGTACTTGGACCGACCTGTTGAACTTGCCCAAAGAGCTTCTTTTCACAAGCAAATATATGATCCCCCACCACCCCCAAATCGGTACTCCAGCTTCCGGTAACCCTATCTATAAAATGAAAGACTGCAGAATGTCCTGGAGTAATTGCCACATAGGCAGTTGTGACTCTCCTTGACAAACAAATCAGTGATGTGAATAGATTCCGCAGTGTTGAATGGATGATGAGCTTATTGCTGGTTGGAAGTTGCCTTTTTTTCAGTTGGGTAGGGTGTTGGCTGGGCTCCCTGTCCTCCAAAAGTAGCACCACAACCCTGGATATAACATATTTGACATTAGTAATAGTGTCGTTTGATTCTATCAAACAACTAGATCTAAAATTTTAAAAAGACTTTTCATGAACCGTGACTTGTCTCTCAGAAGTGGGATGAAAACAAATGAAACTCAAATCATAATTAAAGAGTAATAATCCAGGAGGACAGCTAGTAGACTGATTAGGCCAAATGAGAGCAATGTTGAATTCAGAGAGATGCAACTTCATACCTCTTTCCTGTCACATCAGTACCATCACAGCATATTAATTATAGGACTGATCACATCTAGTGGGACGGCACACATCAACCAATGAGCATACACATGCACAGACTTGTGAACACGTAATCTAATTCTGACTCATTAACACGGGCGTGCACACACTAAACACATAGACGAGCGCATACTGTATTTTTTACAGTTCACAGGACACCGCTGTCTAAAAGTGCCATATTTCATTACTTTAAAAGCAGCTTTTCAAAAAATTTGGCAGACAGCTTTTTTTTTATTTCCCCCCTTTTCTCCCTAGTTGTACTTGGCCAATTACCCCACTCTTCCGAGCTGTCCCGGTCGCTGCTCCACCCCCTCTGCTGATCCGGGGAGGGCTGCAGACTACCATATGCCTCCTCCGATACATGTGGAGTCGCCAGCCGCATCTTTTCACCTGACAGTGAGGAGTTTTACCAGGGGGACGTAGCGCATGGGAGGATCACGCTATACCCCCCAGTTCCCCCTCTGAACAGGAGCCCCAACCGACCAGAGGAGGCGCTAATGCAGCGGCCAGGACACATACCCACATCCGGCTTCCCACCCGCAGACACGGCCAATTGTGTCTGTAGGAACGCCCGACCAAGCCGGAAGTAACACGGGATTCGAACCGGCGCTCCCCATGTAGGTAGGCAACAGAGTAGACCACCACGCCACCCGGACGCCCCAGTGGACAGCTTTTAAAAGTGAGCTATCATAAATGCATTTATTCTCATGTTTTTCTCTTCATTTTCTCCAAAACCTTGGACTCTAATGGTCTATCACACTTTAATGAAGGAATTCAAACAATAAAACATTCACCCACTTTAGGAGACAAGGTAATGTATTCAGTTTGTTGAAATTTAGTTCTGGGAGCTTTAGCTAACTCACACATTTTCTGCAGGAAATGTACTTTGTACATGTACACTACCGTTCAAAAGTTTGGGATCACCCAAACAATTTTGTGTTTTCCATGAAAAGTCACACTTATTCACCACCATATGTTGTGAAATGAATAGAAAATAGAGTCAAGACATTGACAAGGTTAGAAATAATGATTTGTATTTGAAATAAGATTTTTTTTACATCAAACTTTGCTTTCGTCAAAGAATCCTCCATTTGCAGCAATTACAGCATTGCAGACCTTTGGCATTCTAGCTGTTAATTTGTTGAGGTAATCTGGAGAAATTGCACCCCACGCTTCCAGAAGCAGCTCCCACAAGTTGGATTGGTTGGATGGGCACTTCTTGCGTACCATACGGTCAAGCTGCTCCCACAACAGCTCAATGGGGTTCAGATCTGGTGACTGCGCTGGCCACTCCATTACCGATAGAATACCAGCTGCCTGCTTCTGCTCTAAATAGTTCTTGCACAATTTGGAGGTGTGTTTAGGGTCATTGTCCTGTTGTAGGATGAAATTGGCTCCAATCAAGCGCTGTCCACTGGGTATGGCATGGCGTTGCAAAATGGAGTGATAGCCTTCCTTATTCAGAATCCCTTTTACCCTGTACAAATCTCCCACCTTACCAGCACCAAAGCAACCCCAGACCATCACATTACCTCCACCATGGCGTCAGGCATTCTTCCAGCATCTTTTCATTTGTTCTGCGTCTCACAAACGTTCTTCTTTGTGATCCAAACACCTCAAACTTGGATTCATCCGCCCACAACACTTTTTTCCAGTCTTCCTCTGTCCAATGTCTGTGTTCTTTTGCCCATCTTAATCTTTTTCTTTTATTGGTCAGTCTCAGATATGGCTTTTTCTTTGCCACTCTGCCCTGAAGCCCAGAATCCCGCAGCCGCCTCTTCACTGTAGATGTTGACACTGGTGTTTTGCGGGTACTATTTAATGAAGATGCCAGTTGGGGACCTGTGAGGGTGTGTTTCTCAAACTAGAGACTCTAATGTACTTATCTTCTTGCTCAGTTGTGCAACGCGGCCTCCCACTTCTTTTTCTACTCTGGTTAGAGCCTGTTTGTGCTGTCCTCTGAAGGGAGTAGTACACACCGGTGTAGGAAATCTTCAATTTCTTAGCAATTTCTCGCATGGAATAGCCTTCATTTCTAAGAACAAGAATAGACTGTCGAGTTTCAGATGAAAGTTCTCTTTTTCTGGCCATTTTGAGCGTTTAATTGACCCCACAAATGTGATGCTCCAGAAACTCAATCTGCTCAAAGGAAGGTCAGTTTTGTAGCTTCTGTAACGAGCTAAACTGTTTTCAGATGTGTGAACATGATTGCACAAGGGTTTTCTAATCATCAATTAGCCTTCTGAGCCAATGAGCAAACACATTGTACCATTAGAACACTGGAGTGATAGTTGCTTGAAATGGGCCTCTATACACCTATGTAGATATTGCACCAAAAACCAGACATTTGCAGCTAGAATAGTCATTTACCACATTAGCAATGTATAGAGTGTATTTCTTTAAAGTTAAGACTAGTTTAAAGTTATCTTCATTGAAAAGTACAGTGCTTTTCCTTCAAAAATATGGACATTTCAATGTGATCCCAAACTTTTGAACGGTAGTGTACATGTACAATTGTGATGTCGAAGCAGTAGTCTGTCTGTATGATGACGTGTTTGAAATGCTGTTGACTGAAGTTTATCATTTAGTGTCGTATTACATATCTGGGGTACAAATCTGCAATCTGACTCACTGAGTAGAGGAATTAATCCCGGTTTCTCTGACTGGGATGAGGCGTGGATGGGCACAGTTATAGGTTGAAAAAAATCCTTAGCGGCAACTTTATTCAACTACTACAAAGAATTCAGGGTTTTTTTTAAGTGAATGTAATTCCAGCTGGGTGGAGGATGGTATTAGAAGGAGATCTCTTGGTTCTCTATTGTTAAAATACCAAGCAGAGCTAGAAAGTCTCAGTGTTAACAGCAGCGTTCAGCTGCAAGTATTTCTGAATATTGAATCTGTTGTAGGCAAGGTATGGCTTGAACAGGGAGAGATAGAAGTGGCTCCTCTGGACAACGAAAGAACAGCTGTTTACAGTTAAGCTCTTTGACCCTATGTGTGTGTGTGTGTGTGTGTGTGTGTGTGTGTGTGTGTGTGTGTGTGTGTGTGTGTGTGTGTGTGTGTGTGTTTCAGCAAGTAGAGAAACCCATATAATACCTACATTTTGTTTGGGTTGTATGTTTATTTGTGAAGACTAATTTAAACTGTTGCTTCCAGCCTCTACAAAAAAGCAGATTACCAAAGGCTTTAGACTGCGCCTGAAAGGAGAGTTTGAATTGATTTAGGTGCCAGACTTCTAAAAAACTTTTATAAATCTTGCACAAGTCGGGCCGCTCTGGTGGCCGAGCGGAATAAACCGCCGTTCTTGCAATCCGCTCGTCATGTGGCTGGGAGGTTCGTATCCCAGACCCGCCGTAACCGGTCACGGCCAGAGCGTAAGGGATAGTTGTTGTAGATCGGTGTAGTGTTCGGTGTAGTGTTCGGGGACTGTAGTGTTCGGGGTTTTCCAGCGACCCCTCTGGCCCACCCGGACGCCTGCAGCCAAGCAACTGAAAGCATTCCCCCCAACGCCTCCTTCGCGGCTTGAAAATGATGCGATCCATGCGAGGCTTCAGCGTGTAAAATAGCGAGAGCAGCCGACACGAGTTTGAAGGAAGCTGGAATTACGCCTATCTCCTTCCTGTGAAAACGTGAGCCAGGGGAGTTATTCGACAAAAGTTCCGGCCATATGCCATTGGGTTAATCGGGTGGGATAAGGGGAAAAACTAGAAATAAATTTTTAAAAAAAATCTTGCACAAGTCTGGATTGGTGGTTCTACTGTTTTGCTCTACTAAAGTATAAGAACTTTGTCACAGAGCACAACCTTCCAACCTCAATGAGGTGCATGCGTGCGTTCATGTGTGTGCACATATATGTGGAGCTTTACGTGCATGTGAAGGGCTCAGCATGTACATATCTATGTAAAAGTTAGTGAAGAAAGGCTGGCTCATTTAGTGTTGCAAACTTTCATCCTACTTCATAGTACCCTCACTTAACATGGTTGAGACAGAAGATTGATGGTCCCCACTTTCTACCGCTCTCACAATAAGACCTTTCAGACCTAATCTACCGGGTCAGGCTGTGGTAGAGCACACCATAGGGGTCAGCCACCTCCGGTCACCTTTGACCCCAGCCTCTGAATTGGCACAGCTTTGTGCTTGACTGGACACTCTGATTGAATAGGTCAGAGCCAACCGTGAGAGAAATGATCTTCCCCTCGCGGCACAGGCTCAGTGCTCACTACTTTGAAACCTTACCAGAAAAGCTATGGACTGGTATTGGTGGGAAATACAGGAGAGAGAGCGAGAGAGAGAACATGATAGAGACAGACTTGCATTGAGTGGTTCTAACAGCAAAGGACTCTTTTTGACATTATACTAGAGAGAGACAGACAGAATATGGCAGAGACAGATCGAGAGGGGAAGTCATGCAGCCAAAATCTCGAGCAGGACTCAAACTTAGGATGCAGCCAACAGGACATAACCCGCATGCTACATATTCATACTGTGAAGACATTAGCACACCCAAAATGTTACATTACCAAATGAAATGTTATAGCACTTCTGCAAGGGTCTGCGTCATGCTGGATAGCACAATCTGCTTTATGTTTGCTTGCCGTGTGTTTGTTGTTGCTGTTGACATGAATTAGCTTAACTGGAAACTAGAAGCCCGTTGAAGCGGCAAAGCCACTACAACAGCTGGATGTCACAATTCATTTGCGTTGATTAAACATCAGCACCACAGACTGCTAATTTCAGAAGTGGAATGGTGTGGTGCACAAAGAACCTACTTTTTGGTAGCAGTCAATCAGATCAAAACTTACAAGATTCTGAACAGAAAATAGGAAAAAAAACACGTCTGCTGCTATTCGGAGGACATTAGTATCTGTGCAAGTTGTATTGGGTAACATCCCTAACACCGTGTCCCAACTGGACGCGAGTGCCCGACTATTGCGCAGCATTGGGCGCTCTCTGTCGGCACTGACGCCGTCATGTAAACAAACCATGTACCTATCAGATGCATGTGCTCAGACTGGAGACGTTCCTCGTCCAAGACACGGCACTTTGCAACGTGAGGGGTACGGTGGCCGACAAGGGCCAAACGCACTGCAACGGCATAATGCGTCTCAGTTAAGGAAAACAGCTTCAAGTACAGAAACGATTCAAATTCACAAACTCAAACACAAGTCTAAACGAGGTACAAAAAGAGGAACGTGGTGCAAATGAAAAAACGTGCTGCAAAAAACAAAGACAAATGCAGCATCATCAAACGCGCTGCAAATAGAGAAACTATGCAAAACACAAAACGATACAAACCAAGAAACGATACAAACCAAGAAACGATACAACCCAAGAAACGATCTTCAAAAGAAAAACACTTCATAACGCTCCAAACCTGCAGGGGGCGCTCTCAGCGTAACGGCTCAATGGAAAGACACACACGGGATGGAGAGAGACAGAACAGCCGTCTCTGGAACAGCGGACTGTTTCAACATTCAGCGGGAACGGTAATGTGACTTTTATTTGATTATATTTATATACTATGTTTATATCACTGTACAACGCTGCAGATAACGTGACGTTTTTTTTATTGTATTTTACACCAGACGATACAAGGCTGCATATTTGCACGTAGATTAGCCTGCTTAATAAGATAAGATGATGATTAGAGATTGATATAAAGCACCCGTTATAATAGTACATTAAAATCATCATCTTATCTCGTCCACACAGCGCTTTTCAACGCCAGCGACAGGAAGTAAATAGAAACGGGGCGCCCAACAAAAGTTCAGCTCAAAACGGCGCGCAATAGAAAATAGAGCAATCTAACTGATTTTGTCGCTGGCGCTCGCACGCGTCTTATTCAGTTAGTACACTTTTCAACGCCAGCGACAGGAAGAAAATAGAAACGGGATGTTCGACAAAAGTTCCGCTCAAAATGGCATGCTGCGTCGCGGCTAATTAGGACAGTTTTTTTTAATTGGAATGTCCTAATTGGCCGCGAGCTATGCAGCACAACGCGGCGCGCCGTTTTGAGCTGAACTTTTGTTGGGCGCCCCGTTTCTATTTACTTCCTGTCGCTGGCGTTGAAAAGCGCTGTGTGGACGAGGAATGTCTCCAGTCTGATCTCGAGCGCGTAGCGGATAGGTACGTGGTTTGTTTACATTGACGTCTCAGTGTGGACAGAGAACGTCCGATGCGACGCGACATTTGGACGCTCGCTTGCTGTTAGGATGTAACGACGATGTAACACACACACACACACACACACACACACACACACACACACACACACACACACACACACAGCAAACATGCCTCTTTGGGGCCCATGCAGGGCCACTGGGCAGGAACAGAGGGCCCCGTTACCGGCATGAAATGCGGGGCACGTGTGGGCCCCACACTAAAGGCCCCTGGTGGGGCCCCAGTGGGCTGCTCACACTAAGCAGAGTGGGCCCTCAGTAGGACCCATTGTGGGCCCGCAGCATGCCCATAGTATGCCCACACTTTGGGCTGGGAGCAGTGGTCCCACACGGGCCCATAGTGCCCCATGTGTACCTGGTATGCTAGTGACATTTATTGACAGCCAGCTCAAACAAAAAAATGAAGAAAATATAAATTATACGAAGAAAGAATTTATTGAAAATTGGAAACAATTGGAATTGAAAAACAAAACTATATACCAAATTAAATGATTTTATAAAACAGAACAACAAACATAGAACCACATTTGAACACAATAAGAACATTAAATAAATTTAAAAAAAAACATTAAGTCTATTTATTTTTTTGCTCCATCTGCTCCCTCATCCGTCTCTATCCCTGACATTTCTGAGCCACATTTTGATGGCAGCTTCCACCTCAGATGCTGTGGCCCGGCTGCTTTTTGTCACAGCATCTGAAGAAAACAACAATTGAAATGTAAGTGCACAGTATGAGTTAGCCACAGGTGGAGCATTTAATCTAGCCTGGGATCCATTCACCTGTTGGGGTAGAGGCAAATCTCGAACAGAGATGTCTTGAAACCTGGGCAAGTAAAGCCAAAATTATCTGTATGTGACCGTGTTTTTTTATTTAGGTAAACTGACAATTTGATTGTTCCGTGGACTCAGACGGGGCAAAATTAAAATTAAACTACCCAAATCCAACTTCTTGGAGTATTTAAAGTAATGAGGATTGGTACTACCTCGTGACCAAGCCCAAACTGAACCAGGGCTTTAGGCTATTTTTACTTGTGTACTGCTAGAGTGATGGAGTGTGTCAAGTTTATGACTGCACACATGCACAACATGTCAGATGTATTGCAGACTATATGAGACTACAATAAGCTGCTGTGTGTGTATGTTCGCTAAATTTCTGATGGTTCAAAATTATTAAAATTGTAAAGTTATGAGTAATAGTTAATCTGTAATTAAGTTGGTTAAAAAAACAGCATGAGCTGCTCTATGGGAACATTTAAGGGACAAAAAATTAACAAAAAAAATAGTGTTCTTTCTCTTAACTATAATATGAAACAGCTGCGACAAACCAACAAGTTGAGACGGTACTTGTCTTGTTGGATGGGCAGTTTTAATTAAGTATGGGATGGACCGGTTAACCTTGGACAACTTGTTTACATTTTACTGTCATTTTTGCAGCGGTCTGACTATATGCAGCATTGGGCATAGGCAGTAAATAAAAAGTTTGAGTACCGCTTACCCTAAAGCAGTTGTAATCTTAAAACGTTTTAACTGTCCTGTCAACAGGGGGTTGACCTCAAAGGTCAAAACTGCTGTGGGCCCCGCATGTGCTAACCCACAGAGGGCCCATGTGGGCTTACTGTGGGCAAGACCACAGTTGGGCCTGCCCACAGTAAGCCCACATAGGTGCCTCAAAGGGCAAAACTGCTGTGGGCCCCGCATGGGCTGACCCACAGGGGGCCCATGTGGGCTTACTGTGGGCAAGACCACAGTGGGTTGCCCACAGAAAACCCTCATTGGGGCCTCAAAGGGCAAAACTGCTGTGGGCCCCGCATGGGCTGACCCACATGGGGCCCATATGGGCTTACTGTGGGCAAGAGCACAGTTGGGCTTGCCCACAATAAGCCCACATAGGGGCCTCAAAGGGCAAAACTACTGTGGGCCCCACATGGGCTAACCACATGGGGCCCATGTGGGATTAGTGCGGGTTTGCCCCTGCCCACATTGCCCCACAGTAAACCCACACCTACCTACAGTGGGCCCGCACGGGCATGTTTGCTGGGCACACACACACACACACACACACACACACACACACACACACACACACAAACTGCCACTAGATCAATGCCTACAAAATGATATCGCGCCAATGACTTAAAGGAGAAACTGTCGACTCAGTTAAGCCTCTAAACTTGGAAATATAAGCATTTACCAATTCCACTATATCTGTATGGAAAGGACATCATGGTGGATGGTTGGGCTGGTTGTTGCTGTTGGTGTGTGTGTGTGTGTGTGTGTGTGTTTGTGTGTGTGTGTGTGTGTGTGTGTGACATGTCACTTAGTTGAGTGATGAAATGTCTCTGTCAATGAACGTATCCAGATGAACTGATTCAACCCTCTTTGATTTTCTTACCTGGATTATTGAGCATGCATCAAGACGTGCACTTTTAGCCAACAGTAATCTCAACATTAGCTAGTTAACAGTTAATGTAGTTTATGTGGCTAATGTAATTTAACTTTAACAATATAATTTCATATTTAAAATAGCCTTAACTTTACTTTAATATCAAGAAAAGTCTTGTCATTAATCAGCTAAAACAGGTTGAGTAGATAGATAGATAGATAGATAGATAGATAGATAGATAGATAGATAGATAGATAGATAGATAGATAGATAGATAGATAGATAGATAGATAGATAGATAGATAGATAGACTTTAAGTCATATCTAAGCTCTCCACATTTGATATCTAGCTATTGTTTATTTAACAGTTTTTCTTCCCCTTCTTTCCCTAAACCAGCCCAGACCCTTGCACTGCAGAATAAACCTGAGGTTTCCTGTTCTGGACAGGTTTTTCAACCAGCAGGACACACGGCCTGTTTTTCGGCTGAGCAGGGAGACCCTGGCAGTGCTTCTGGACCTTCTCAACCAGGAACGGAGACACGGATGGGGTGCCACAATTGACAACACATAGACACTACACACAAGTCACATACACACATTGTGGGTGGAATGTGGAAACAGGGAACACGTCCAAGCATACTTCAATAACCAAATACACACACACACACACACACACACACACACACACACACACAAACACGCTGTTGTGATCAGTAGAGGCGGACCCAAACGCGGACACAGACAATGGAATTAGGTAATGTAAAAGGGGTTTATTGTAGGAATAAAGGGGAATGAGAATGGCAGGCAAGGCAGAAAGTAGAGAGGCGATGGTGGATGGCAGCTGAGCAGGACAGACACACGAGGAAACGAGCAGGCTGGCGGAGGATAAGCGAGCAGGCAGGCAGGGGAACCGTAGAGCAGTGAACCTGCAAGCCCAAGGAGAGACGGTTAAATACAGGTAGTGTAAAACCAACACGAGGAGTAACTCTAAATGTACAATTGCAGAGTGGCCAAGAACGAGAGACTACCACAGGGGTTGAAACAATGATCTGTTGATGAGTGGATGGAGAACTGGAGTAGACTGCACACTGTTGAGTTGATGAGTTGAAGGAGGGCAGATGTGCTGGCTGGGCAGGTAAGGTGAATGAACTGCGAATCAGGAGGGAGCCGGAGAGTGCCAGAGAAGGAAGCCACGCCCACACTGCACGCGCGCGCACACACACACACACACACACACAGAAAACGGGAAACAGGAGACACCGGGAAAAGTGGGAACAGAAACACAAAGGAAACAACTGACACACATAAAACACGACTATTCTCTCTCCCTCTTTCATACACAAACTCATAGTTTCAGGCAAAACACGAAAAGGGGGAAGACGTGCAAGAAAGCTTTTACAGCTAAATACATTTACACACATGCACAGACACACACACCAAAACAACACGTACACACACATACAGCCTTTCTGTGCTAATTCAAGCACAGTTTATCCTGCGAACGCCTCTCCCTTACTTGGATGCTTGGAAGTTTAAAAGCACCACGATGAAGTTAATCCAAAACACAGAAACTCACTTTGTTCTGGAGAAGTCGGGTTTAGAACAGGGCTCTTGCACATGTACACTACCGTTCAAAAGTTTGGGATCACCCAAACAATTTCGTGTTTTCCATGAAAAGTCACACTTATTCACCACCATATGTTGTGAAATGAATAGAAAATAGAGTCAAGACATTGACAAGGTTAGAAATAATGATTTGTATTTGAAATAAGATTTTTTTTACATCAAACTTTGCTTTCGTCAAAGAATCCTCCATTTGCAGCAATTACAGCATTGCAGACCTTTGGCATTCTAGCTGTTAATTTGTTGAGGTAATCTGGAGAAATTGCACCCCACGCTTCCAGAAGCAGCTCCCACAAGTTGGATTGGTTGGATGGGCACTTCTTTGAGCAGATTGAGTTTCTGGAGCATCACATTTGTGGGGTCAATTAAACGCTCAAAATGGCCAGAAAAAGAGAACTTTCATCTGAAACTCGACAGTCTATTCTTGTTCTTAGAAATGAAGGCTATTCCATGTGAGAAATTGCTAAGAAATTGAAGATTTCCTACACCGGTGTGTACTACTCCCTTCAGAGGACAGCACAAACAGGCTCTAACAGGTACTATTTAATGAAGATGCCAGTTGGGGACCTGTGAGGCGTCTGTTTCTCAAACTAGAGACTCTAATGTACTTATCTTCTTGCTCAGTTGTGCAACGCGGCCTCCCACTTCTTTTTCTACTCTGGTTAGAGCCTGTTTGTGCTGTCCTCTGAAGGGAGTAGTACACACCGGTGTAGGAAATCTTCAATTTCTTAGCAATTTCTCGCATGGAATAGCCTTCATTTCTAAGAACAAGAATAGACTGTCGAGTTTCAGATGAAAGTTCTCTTTTTCTGGCCATTTTGAGCGTTTAATTGACCCCACAAATGTGATGCTCCAGAAACTCAATCTGCTCAAAGAAGTGCCCATCCAACCAATCCAACTTGTGGGAGCTGCTTCTGGAAGCGTGGGGTGCAATTTCTCCAGATTACCTCAACAAATTAACAGCTAGAATGCCAAAGGTCTGCACTGCTGTAATCGCTGCAAATGGAGGATTCTTTGACGAAAGCAAAGTTTGATGTAAAAAAAATCTTATTTCAAATACAAATCATTATTTCTAACCTTGTCAATGTCTTGACTCTATTTTCTATTCATTTCACAACATATGGTGGTGAATAAGTGTGACTTTTCATGGAAAACACAAAATTGTTTGGGTGATCCCAAACTTTTGAACGGTAGTGTACAGTATGCGGTCACAAAGGAAACCCAGCGGGGGCTTTTATTGCCTCGACTGTACACAAATCTTTTTCCACACAATTCCCTCGGGTGTTTAAATTGTTGCTAACTGCCTGTTAATATTAAACGCTTGATGACAAAAACAGTTATACGAACCTTTCACAAGCAAACCAGCCAGTTCACAGTCAGCTGTTTACTTCCACACAATAAAACATGTTTATTTGACCAAAGAAATATAACAGAAGACGGCCTGTTTTCCAGCAACAAACAACCTACATAAACCCTCTTCAGTTAGCTTTGATACAAACCGGTCAAAATAATGTTAGTGTTGAAGGCGAAAATATGGACTTTTGAATTTTTGTTTGAAAGAAAGGATGCTTGCTTTCAATGTACAATGTACCCAAATCCCATGAATTTGGTTTGAGCTAAAATTGAGCTAAAACTTGTTCAGTTATTTGTTTTGCAGAGCATCAAAATGAGAGTTTCTATTTGCATGTTAGGCATTGTTTTCTATCTCAATATTCCACACCATTTTTGCGGAGGCTATCGGCAATCTGTCAAGCATTTTCAGTGAAAACAAAACTTTCTGTATATCAGATTTTAATTTGGTGGCCTTGACACTTATGAGAGATAAACAACGGCGGGGGGAAAAAGGCACTTCAAATTAAAGCGGACTCATTTTCAATATTTGCATTTATTCAAATTCCTAAATAAGCCTTTTCAGAGACGATTAACATATGAGCACTATTTTTTTTCTGTCTTTGCTTCAGCCCTCCTTTCAAAATCCCACATGGAGCTAACAGGATCAATCACACAAATGTTATAAGTCTGCTCCAAAAAAAACAAGACTGCCTCTCTCTGCTCTCAGGAGGATTTTATTCCCCCAGTTTCTTGTACATTTGATGGGCTTTCAGACGGTAAAAACCTTAATGTCTTAATCGACAAGCATGCAGCTGTCAGATATAAACTGTTTGATGCTGTGTGTGTGTGTGTGTGCGTGCGTGCGTGCGTGCGTGTGTGTGTGTGTGTGTGCATGTATGTGTTTGTGTGCATGTATGTGTTTGTGCATGTGCATCTGTGTGTGTTTGGCTGTGCACTATCAGTGTGCATGTGTGCGAGTGCATGTTTACTGTGTGTGTGTGTGTGTGTGTGTGTATGTTTGTGCGCACACGTGCATGTATGTGTGTGTGGACAAACCTACATGTCTGTGTGTAACTGACTGTACAGTACATGGACAAGTTTATTTATTTTGTCCTAAAGCAGTTAGTCCCAGAGGTTTTACATTCATGTAGTGGAAAACAGTGGAGTAAACATAGGTCGATAGAGTAAACGGTAAACAAATATGCACCTTCTCGCTGATGGGTTACAATTTGCATTGAAATGCCATAACCTCTGAACCTGATTATGTTGTGAACTCATACTGACGTAGTACACTTTTCACACTCTCAGTATCATGATAGACTTTCAGGGGGTGGCATGTGGCTCAGTGGTGAGTACTATTGCCTCACAGTTAGAGGGTCCAGGATTCAATCCCAGCCCTTCTGCAAGGAGTTTGCATACACCCCTTGTTTGCAAGGTTTCCACTGGACACATTAGTTTTCTCCCACAGTCCAAAGACATGCGAATTCGAGCCTCTTGGTTGCCCATAGGGATGACTGTGTGTTTGTCGGCATTGTGATGGATTTGTGACCCTTAAGGCTTCCCCGCCTTCTTCCCAACATCTGCTGAGATAGACTGCAGCTCCCTTTGGCGCTGAATTGAATTCAGTGAGTATAGAAAATGGATGGATGTATGGATGGAGGGATGGATGCATATATGGATGAATGCATGGAGGGATTGATGGATGGATGGATGCATGGATGGATTGATGAATGGGTACAGTCAGTGAATGAATGAATGAACAAATAAATTAATGTACTGTTAAGGACAGTGTAATGACCACCAAAGCAGCAGTCATAATGAAGCCACATAATTTATTATTTATTCAAGATGACTCGCAACATCCTTTTAGACCACATACCCACTTAAGATTTCTCCTTTTCTTCCTTTTTACTTGTTACAATGGAAATGATTCTTCATTGATGGCGCTAAGACCTCCAGAACATAGTTTAACATTAATAATGTAGGATGATAGTGCTTCAAAAACCTCAGCTTAAATAAAAGGAAGCATGGCTAAACTGCAAGCTGTTCCCTGTGTCTCTCACAGCAGCCATTGTAAGATACTGCACACAAGGAAGCGCTCTGTATTGCAAACTGGGAATTTTGGAAGTCTGGATGTCAGTAGAAGGCAGCACAGTGGCGCAGTGGTTAGCGCGGTCACCTCACAGCAAGAAGGTCCTGGGTTCAAACCCCAGGGTTGTCCCTACTTGGGCGTTGTCGCGGGTCGTCCTCTGTGTGGAGTTTGCATGTTCTCCCCGTGTCTGCGTGGGTTTCCTGCGGGTGCTCTGGTTTACTCCCACAGTCCAAAGACATGTAGGTCTGGTGAATTGGTCATACCAAATTGTCCCTTGGTGTGAATGTGTTGGTTCTCTGATGGACTGGCAGCCACCAGGGTGTCTGCCTGCCTGCCGCCCAATGACTGCTGGGATAGGCTCCAGCATGCTGGGACCCCAACTGGGATAAGCGGTTTGGATAATGGATGGATGGATGGATGTCAGTAGAGAAGAGAAACCATTACTTTCAAATCAATCAACTTCAAATGATTCAATGACCACACTGTCAAGGCCGGTGGATTTTATATCCAGTCCAGCGTAGTAACTCAACTCAGTTTCAGTACGAAAACATTACAGCAATGTCATCACTACATCAGACATTGAAAACAAAACACAGTACATTGAAGTACGCACACTTTTGCAGTACATATTACTTTAACCTTACAAAAGATAATGGAAGAAAGGGAAATGCATTCCATGTGCTTCTTACAACCTAGTATGCTGCATAAAACATTTTGCCATTAACTAGAAATGAAAATAGTTCAGGGAGAAATGAAGGGAAAATGGTGGGGGGGTAGATGGGTAGACACATAAAAAGAATCAGTCTGCAAGTTAGCTTTGGGACATTCTCCATTTCTGCAGCTCACAGACAAATAATAGAATGAGCGCACACTGTAGGCCTAATGCTGCTTTTTTAATATTATGAATCAGTGAAATGTGGTATTGCAGTCTTTGGACAACTTCTCTACATTTTACAATGTGCCAGTGGGCTGAAGTTTTCTGAAGCAGCAAAAGGCCAGGCTACTGATGATTTGTGTCGTCTTTGGAAAAGTCAGTTCGTTTTGGAAGCGAATATTCAAACTGTATTTTATGGGGGGGAAAGGGTAATTCCAGTCATGTTTTAGCTATAGATGATTCTAAATGCCACTGTTAAGATTTGATGATTTTTTTTTTTTGGCCCAGTCCTGTCCCAGACTATCTAAGCTTGTCTGTGAAAGCACAATTAGCTCACCTCCGTCTAAATATTGTCACAGTCCCTAGCCTTTAATTAAAGTAAAATGAAACAAACCAGTTCCAATTAATTTGGGTTTTTTGGGGGGTTTTATTTCCATCTCAGAAGCATACAACACAAACATCATACAATGCATTTACCATATCAAACACAGAACGACAACATGCCTGATGGCAAACATGAGTTTCTGGAAGACAACAGCAGTGAAATGAAATTAAAGAAAAATCGACCTGGTCCTCAGATTGTCACAGTCTACATTAATGACAGAGCCAATGATTTGCTGAGAGAAAGCCAGTGCTTTTCTTCAGTCAGTGGACTGAGACAGACAATGTCACTGACTACTATCTACGGTGGGCCGTAATGGCCCTTTAGGAAAACAGAGTCCATTTCCATGTTGGTAATGCCGTTTGTCCCTTCCACACAGTCAGGTTGTACTTTAGCGACACAGCGCTGAGCAAAACGAGGAGCAGAAATAATGATTTGTTACGATAGGAGCTAGTTAGACCTCCAGACATAGGTCCCAGAGGGTGAGCCGGTTAGACATCCATCTCTGATTCCTGTGTTTATTTTAGGACTTTCGGGCTATATGTTACTCCAAGCTCCACGCAGCTGGCCTGACTGCCTGCCTTTGTTCATTCGTACAGCTCCCAGTATGCCCCCCCCACCTCTGCCACCCCCACCCCCTTCCCCCATAGCCCATCTCCTCCCTTCTCTGCCCCCTCCCCTCCCTCAGCCTCCACTCCCCAACAGCCTGCCTGTACTTTTATTTTTCCTGGCAACGCTCACCTCCTGTGACTGTCAGTCTGTCAGAGAAAAGCACAATACTGTGGGAGAGAAAGAGAGAAACAGACACCTCTTCACAGAAATCACAACCAGATGCCCCCTCGCCTCGCCTCGCCTCTCCTCTCCTCTCCTCTCCTTCCCTCTCCTCTCCTTTCCTTTTCCTTCCCTACCCTATCCTTTTCATCGTCATTTCCTTTGTTCACTTTCATCTTCTTCTCTCCTCTTCTCCTCTCCATACCCAACTTTTCCACTTGTCTCCTAATTCCTGCTCCCCTTTCCTCTCCTCTCCTCTCCTCTCCTCTCCTCTCTCTCCCGCTATTCTCTCTTCCTCCTCCTCTTACCACCTCTCTTCCTGTAACGGTCATATGTTGGGAGACATAGGAGGCTTCGGAGGTATTGTCATCGTCGTTCACCATCCCATCATACAGCAGAGACCTGCTGGGAGACTCCATGTAAAAGTCACCTTCACCAACTACACTCCAACCTTCATTAAAACGTCTGCCTTCTGTTCCTCCATTCAACCTTCTGCTCCTTCTCCCCCACTTTTTTTTCTACTTCAGAACTTAAAGGCCTTGATATTTGCTCAAGGAAGTAAAGCGAATAGGAAAAGTATTTCTTGGCTTGGTGTGGCTGGGGCGGCATGTCTCCCCTGGTAGAGCCAAATCATATCCAGATGGAGCATAAAACGGAGGGAGTCATGGATTAGCTGGAGGTGGCTGCCATGTAAATGGATGTTTCCTGTTTGTGTTAGTCTGTTAAAGATAGGTCTATTTGGGAAGGGTGAAAAGAGAGTGCCTTTATTATGGCAACCAATGACAGCACACTCCCAAAAAACAACAGCAAAGCAATTAGCCATCGCTGTGTGCCACACTAGCCCAGGATCAGCTGTATCCACGGTGTGCCCATTTTGTTTTGCCGTCTTTTCGTGGTGATTATAAGGCTGAGTCTTTTGTGGTTGTTATCCACAAAAGAGCGGGGATTATATTATAGTTAGTCGATGGGTTACATGGTCAGATCCATTTGTTACAAAGATAATGCTAGGTGTGGGGATTACTTCTCAAAATTCGCTGGAAGTATCTCTTACAATTTATGACATTATAAGGGTGGTATCAACCTTCATGTGTCTCAGCCAGCAGGCTTCCACATGATATAACCCCAGTCAGCAAAATACCTCTGACCTTGACAGACTTCCGACCAAGCCACGGGGCTGTGGTTTTGGTAAAAAGGTTAAGTCTTACTGTGGAGCTTCATGTCAGTCCTCATGCTCCTTCTCCTTTCTTTGAATGAAAGAGGCACTTAAAAGAATCTACCAAACAAACCCTGTTTTCCCCTAAAGGGAAACCATTTGGTTTCTACAACTCCAACAAGCTTATTATTCAAATAAACCTTGTTCAGTTCACTAGAAGTTAGTCCCTGGCCTACGTATGCCTAACTTGAATGGGATCTATTCAAAGATATAATGTGCAAGTAAATGTGTATATACAAACGTATACAGATGTTTGTACATCTATATATTTTCGTTGTGCTTGTTTCTGTACCGGCACAGTGGCTTTGCGCTGTTGCACAAGTGTGCAGTTTGCATGTTCTTCCCATGTTTGCGTGGGCTTTCTCACAGTCCATGACATGCAGATTAGATGAAATGGAGACTCTAAATTGCCCACAGCTGAATGTGAGTAAATGGGAATGATAATGTGTCTGTGTGTGAATTGGCTCCCTGTCTGTAATAGCTTTCCATCTTGCACCCAGTGCCTGCTGGGATAGACTCCAGCCCCCCGTGACCCTAAATTGGATTATAGGGTAGAGTGAGTAAATGAAAAGTATGTATGTACCTAAGTGTGTATATATGGATGCATGTATGTATGTATGTAAGTATTACCAGATGCAAGGCATCTAAGCAAGGCAATGTGCCACCATCCCGTAAATATGAAATTTTGGTTTCTTAACATCGGAGGAAGCACTACTTTATTTAGCTGCAAAATATTCAGATAAAAAAGATAGGAGGGATTTTTATGACTGAGAATTCACTTTTTTTACTTGATGCTGAATATGTTGTTGTAGGTTAAAGTTGAATTTGCTTCTCTGTTTAGAAAATTTAGCCTACAGAAAAAGGTCGCACCTCAGGGTGAAAAACGACTGCAATACAAATTATCTTTTCTCGATGGGCCGTTTTGAACTTTGTATACGGTATCGATGAACGGTAGTTAAAACATGTGCATTTATCAGTCATGAAAAAAAAAATCATCAGAGCAAGTGTACCCATCTTATTGTGCCTAGAGAGTCTTGTGAGACTGGATTGCTTTCACAAACATGCTTGTGGAGGCCAAAGGTAATTTCAGACTGTTGTAGACTCATTTCAATTATCTGCCCTTAGTGAATCCATCCATCACCACAATGAACACACACACACACACACACACGTCAGACTCCTTTTTCTGCTGTTTTTTTTTCTCGCTGCACAGACTCCCCCAATTAAACATTCAGATGGGGGGCCAAGAAACACAACATGTGCATCAAAATCCATAAATGCTGAATGAACACACTTTTCTCTCCCTCTCTCTCCATCCTTCTCTCTCTCTCGCTCTCACTCTCTTGCCCTCATCCTCTTTCTCTCTCTCTCTCTCCCAGTAGTGACTCACTCAGCCCACTGCCAGACGGAGTTAGGAAATTGACCTGAATTTCAATTTGAGAAAAAAATAGAAGTGAGAGCATAGAGAAGAGGAGAGAGCCGACACCATATCTCAGACATCAATGGTCAGTTTATTTCATTACAACTGACTGATCGCGCCACCTACATCCATGCATAAACACACACACACACACACACACACACTCTCTCTCTCTCTCTCTCTCTCTCTCTCTCTCTCTCTCTCTCTCTCTCTCTCTTCTCTCTCTCTCTCTCTCTCATCTCTCTCTCTCTCTCTCTCTCTCTCTCTCTCTCTCTCTTCTCGCCCATCCAGTTATAGGTTGGTCTATTGTTTGTGCCAAGGTGCAAATTTACAGATTGTTGCAAGTTAGACACAAAATAATATCTGTTCCGACCACAGTGTAAGCATGTGTCATGTCTATTTTTCCTGTCAGGAGTAATTTCATGTCATATGTATTCAAACAAATATTCAGTAGGATCTCTGAAAGACCTCTAAAAGACCTCTTTCCAGGCTGCAAAACCACAAAATGCGAAAGAAAAACAGAGGAAAAAAGTCCTTAAGATAAAAAGCAGTAATCTTGTACCTTAAGTGAGCTGAAAGGAGAGTTCTTTTCTTCCAAGCCAGAGCCAACCCCCAGAGAAAGAAAACACTGTTTTCAGGAAACTCATTATATGCTAATATATTGATTCACTGCCAGCAATTAATTATCTTGCTTTAAAAACAACTTTTATGAGGCCAATTACCATTCAGATGAAATTCACGGAAACAGCACTTAAAGCCAATGGTAACACCACTTCATAACAATACACATATGAAACTGACATCACTGGTTTTGGTCGTTATGCCATTGTCTTGTTTGTAAGGGTGGGATACCTTCAGTCAGTTGAGACTGAAGAGGTCACTTATATGAGTGATGAAACGCCCCTGTCAATAAATGTTGTGTCCAGATGAACTG